>NC_092251.1:11722500-11735000 GCF_036320965.1 Panulirus ornatus
TCCCCAGCAGCTGGAGGAAGACTCCCCATTAAGGTCAGATCGTGTCCCCAGCAGCTGGAGGAAGAAGACTCCCCATTAAGGTCAGATCGTGTCCCCAGCAGCTGGAGGAAGAAGACTCCCCATTAAGGTTAGATCATGTCTCCGCCAACGGGTGGCTGGCTGAGGCGACTCCTCCCGCCTGCCTGATCCCTGTTGCCAGTAATCTACCTCCCACTATCCTGGCTGCTCCTGGCCTCGCATGTATGTGTTGCTGGTGCAGGTAATGGCTCTCGGCTACTGAGTGGGTCACTGTGCGAGGCACCGTAACGTGCATTGACCCGTGACAGCTGTGACTGGGTGTCAGTGTCCCCTCCCACTATCATTCCTCCCCAGTGCTTCCAGCCGCCATGTGCCAACCACACACCACTAGAAACCACTGTAGAAACACCGTGACGCTTTTTAGTGGCGGTTTGAACCGAGTGGTGAAGAAGAGGCACCATGATGACGTTCGTCAGTTGAAGATGACATATTTCTACATCCTGGGAACTCATACGTCATCTCTCGTGATGTCTTATACTATAGAGTGTGATTTATCTAAGTGGAAAACCACAGGAGGAATGGAGACTAAGAGATTTATTTCAACTTTTATTGACAGCACTTGTTCGACATGTTCATCATTATTACTAAAGCAGTTATATTTATCATACACAGATTCAGTGTTTTTATAAACTTGGATGACATTATCCCCAAGGCAACTGTGAGTAATATGATCCTGATTTGAACTGGCTTCACTGGAGTCGTCAGTTATCTGCCTCGCAATACGTGAATCGTATATCAAAATTATCATTATTTTTCCGACCTTCGGATAACTGCGTTATTTCCATAAAAATATGAAAAAGACATCGTTGATTATTCCGTATGGGTCAAATCAATTGGATCTCCCCGCGGAATCCGAAGAAGGGACTGAATGAGGGTAATAAGTCTATTGAAAACTTTAACAGAGTTTCATAAGACTTAATGGCTAAATAAGACATGATTGATGGACGAAGGGGAGACTAATCTCCACGGCTGGAATGTTCGAAAGTGATACCAGGGAAAATAAGGGTTTCGAACCTATGTCTTCGTTCACTGCAGTGGCCGTAGATATTCCTATGACTGCTCAGGTCCTCCTGGTGGTTGTCAAAGCCGAGTGAGTGAGCATATTGGTGTAGGGTGTCAAATGACGACACTTGTCGTATGACCAACGCATCTGTGGCCTGAGCCTCAGTTACCCTCTATATGGCAATCCCTGACCAAATCATCTTGGCTATTACTCGTCTCCACCGCCCACTTTTATCTCTCCCTACCAGCCAGCCCCTCTTAGCAAGACACCCTACCAGCCCTCATCAGTCTTCCGAAGTAGCCTCTCCATCTGCCCCTCTCAGTAACTCTCTTTCCCTCCCATCTGACTCCACCCCACCAACCATCCCCACCAGCTTCCTTACCCCAAGCCCATCCTTTAAGCTTATCCTCCAACCCTAATTACAGTGGTCTTGGCCAGCAGACTGGATGCCTTCACTTAGGGGTCCCCTAAGTCCTCACAAGCCATCCTCCACAGCCAGTACCAGACTTCCCCACACAGACTTTCCTTGGGTAGTTCCCCCCAGCCTCTCTTGCTCAGCATTTGCTTCCCATTGTGTGTCCACCAGGGTGAGGGAATAGAGCTTAGAAGTGAGTTTCCCCAGAGCCACCTGTGCCCTACATCTGGTGTTGTACGTCTGCAGCAGATCCGAAGCTGGAGTTTCCTAATATTTCAAAATCTACGCGAGTGAATATATAAAACACATACGCTGGACGTTCATGAATGTTTGCAAATGTGCATTTACGATATCCATCATAAATGTAGGCATCTATGCATAAAATTCTGTCATCTATGTAATATTTAGCAAATTCTCAATTACACATACGCAATCTATGCATAAATGATGACATCTCCATAAACATTCCTTCATGCATATGTACATTTCATACATCCATGCATGCGCAGCGACATGTATCTTTAGAGCAAATTTGCCAAATTTTCGAATTATCTGGGAAATATATGATTGGCACCTTCTATCTATTGGAAAATAGATAATTGGCACCTTCTATCTATTGGAAAAGGATGCCCCTCTGTAGCAGATACCGTGCATGCATTCAGACATACACTCTTATGCCTTTGAAGCTTATAAATCATAAACATGACTCATACAACCATACACCCTCTCACAGCACTCCAACTGTCACAATGGCTTCCTCCACACTGTAGTATTGTGGCGAGTGGTAAAGGGTGTGTTCACGCTACTGTCCACATTTCTCTCCTCTATTTTCAGTGATAAACTTTGAGATTACGTGCACCTCATCACATATATCATACGTATTGAACAGTATATACTTTTCAAGTCTCAGGAAAAATGTGTTGACGTCTACTGTTAAGAAAGCTGTTTGACAGTGAAGCAGAAGCTATATCAGTCACAGAATGGGCACACACACACACACACACACACACACACACACACACACACACACACACACACATACACACTGCATGATTTTGGGAGAAGTGTCCTTATCTTCTTCATCAGTTTATGAAGCTTTTGCGTGTCACTAAAAACCACCTGTGTTGTACGGAGTTTTGGACTCAAAGATACAGCACGTAAGGCTCATCCCCCCCCCCTCCCAACCACCCCCCCAACTCCCCGACCACCCCTTCCTCCTCCCAAAGAGAGAGAGAGAGCGAGAGAGAGAGAGAGAGAGAGAGAGAGAGAGAGAGAGAGAGAGAGAGAGAGAGAGAGAGAGAGAGAGAGAGAGAAGAGAGGCAGCACAAGGAAAGAGACGGAGAATGGCTCAAAAACCCACATACACATCTATATACATAAACGCCCATACACGCACATATACATACTTATATACTTCAATGCAAACACACACATATGTATACACAGACATATACATATATACAAATGTACATATTCATACCTGCTGCCTTCATCCATTCCAGTCGCCACCTCGCCACACATGCAATAGCATTCCACCCTCCCTCTAGTACAGTGAGAGGCATCTCTGCCAACGATGCAGTGCCCGTCTCCAGAAAAGTCGGTAAAGAGGCTTCGTAGAGACGATCGCTGAGCTCTTCAAAAGTGCCACAGTGGACGTCCCGAAAGGAGATAGCGGGTGAGCGTACCCAGTTCAAAGTGATGAGGGTAAGGTCGTGGTCTGAGGACCGGAAGGCTGTGGAAGTCCTGACTGGACAGTAGGAGAGATCGGAGGTAAGAGGGAATGTACCTGTAGAGTGGTCGTGACAGACGGACACTCTTGTTGGGTGGTTGAGAGTGAGTGAGATGGAAGAGGAGCCACCTTAGATATGCGGGCAGAATTCCTTACTGAGGCGAATATGACCTCTATAAATATGGATTAAATGCTTAGAAAGGAAAATGAATGTGGCATCTGTGCAACAGTCCCAAGTTTTGGGAAGCAGATTTTGGGATATTCATTATTTTTGGGTTTACTGCAGATTTTGGGATATTCATTATTTTTGGGTTTACTGAGATACAGTAACGTATTTATCTATGCTTAAGGTACTCATGGTATTGCAGGGTTGTGCTATGTACTGCGAAATGTAATTGCGGGAAACGAATGAGACTGAAAGAGATGTATAAGGAGGAACTGAATTTTTGCACTGTTAAATCTAACCAGGTTACTGATTCCCCATTCGGAATTGCTGCACTACAGGTCCGAATTAAGAGAGGAAATGTGTTGAGTGCAGAAAAAGGAGGAGTAATGGAGTCAGGAAGTGGGGTAAATTGAGTTAATGTACGTAGAGTGGCTTCATCGGCCTGAGTGGATATGGTTAGAGGCCGTAGAAAGAATTTGCTCAAAGAGGAAAGAGGTTAGGACATCTGACAGAACCCAAAGGGACACCACTGTTGGTAGGATAAGAGCGGGGGAGGTCGCGCGATCAGCGACTATCACGATAGATGAACGACTAGGAAAGAGAACAGTGTTATAGAGAACAAAGAGAGACTGAAAACCCGCAAGAAGAAAATCTAAATAGGAAAGCCTCATGCCACGCCTTGTCAAAGGCAGGAAAGCCTCATGCCACGCTTTGCCAAAGGCAGGAAAGCCTCTTGCCACGCCCAGTCAAAGGCAGGAAAGCCTAATGCCACGCCTTGTCAAAGGCAGGAAAGCCTCATGCCACGCTTTGTCAAAGGCAGGAAAGCCTCATGCCACGCCCAGTCAAAGGCAGGAAAGCCTCATGCCACGCCCAGTCAAAGGCAGGAAAGCCTCATGCCACGCCTTGTCAAAGGCAGGAAAGCCTCTTGCCACGCCCAGTCAAAGGCAGGAAAGCCTCATGCCACGCTTTGCCAAAGGCAGGAAAGCCTCTTGCCACGCCCAGTCAAAGGCAGGAAAGCCTCATGCCACGCTCTGTCAAAGGCAGAAAAGCCTCATGCCATGCGTTGTCAAAGGCAGGAAAGCCTCATGCCACGCCTTGTCAAGGGCAGGAAAGCCTCATGCCACGCCCTGTCAAAGGCAGGAAAGTCTCATGCCACGCCTTCATAGACTTTGGAGATAATGGAGGGCCACGGCATAAGGTTCACCAAAATTCACGAGGGAAGAGGACTAGAGTCGAGCCTTATGAAAGATCACCAGAGCATCTTGCACCATAATTTCCTCATGGTGGTCGGAAGGAAGGAAATGAGTGTGCAAGAAAGTGAGACTTTAGTTCCATCGGCTCTAGAGCCAGCAGAATGCAGAGCGATGGGGCTCAAGGTAGAAGAGTTAGAACGGCTTCCCTCTCTTAGGGATGAGTTGCAGTGTGGCATGCGTCCGAGAGAAGAAAATGTGGGTTTTTAATCAAGAGCGAAATAGAAGAAAAGTAAGTGAAGTTACCCAAGGGACACACACCCACATATTAGTCTTCCCATAAGTCATACAACCTCAAGATCCCTTCTTTGAGGCTCCTGCAGGCTCGGGTCTGCTCATCCTCAGCAGCAGGAGAATGAAGGACTCCAACTGAGCGAGTTCCTCAACAAGACTGTACTTTCTTTTTTTCATCAACTGACGTTGATAAAGCATCGCCGAAGGTGACTCTCAGTGGCAGAATTCAATAACACACTTCTACCCCAAATACGACAGTGGCTGCTCCCAGAATGGTGAAGTATTCTATGGTTCATATTTACCAGTTGTGCAATATCAATCAAAGAAAAAGAAAAACCAGAAGAAAAAAAGATATAATTTGTCTTCTAAAGTTGAGAATGAAGTGTGTTGTGGGCAATGATCATGTGATCTCTTAGCGTTGCTGGTGCTGTGGGGGTTGGGATCTTCAGCTGCTGCGAAAAGGAGGAAGGGAGGATGAGGAAGAGGAATGAGGGAAGATAAGGAAGATAAAAGATACAAGTAGAAACGTAGGAAAGAGAAGGGAAATTACCCTGTGACCTCTGTAATCCATTCACGCCACCACTCACTTGGATAAGCAAGACCAGCACGATACATTGCAAGCTGGTGGAGGCAAAACCAACATTGATACATTGTAACTCTCCATTTTGAGAGTTTGTTAAGCCTTAGTGATAACTAACGAACCTTCTATCAGAGATCTTGTCTTAGGTACTGTAGTTGTCCCCTCAGCCGCCGTGTTACAACCGTGGAAGCTGCAGGTGTGGGGGTTCCTGTTGATGTAGATGTCTTACCTGAAGGAGCGCTGGTCGAGTGACACTGTGGGATCCGTTGTCCGGCGGTCGACTCAGAGATGTGTTATCGATCAAAGTCTTCCCTCATCAATTTTTTCCTACGGCTCGTAGCGTCAACACTGATGTACCTGAGACAGTTGATATAGCCTTTAAGACCGTCTAATGTTATCCCACCTACAATCCTGAATCGGTTTAGGGAACACAATAAACTCCCAAATGAAAACTTGAGATTTTCTTACGTTAACGCCGTTGACGACACTAGAAGACGCATCATCAGTCTTATTAACGAAGTCTGTCTGACCAGAAATCTATCATGACGTATCATGCTAACGTGGATGGTGTGTGTGTGTGTGTGTGTGTGTGTGTGTGTGTGTGTGTGTGTGTGTGTGGGTATATTACGAGCCTCCCAGGGGGATAATGGCTGACGAAACCATCATGACTCGCAGAAGTAGTGACGTTTCAAGACGCGCGTGACTGAGATAATGGATTAGTATTCTTCGTCTGCATTAAGACCAGAGAGATTATATATCTGAATCCCCCCAGACGTGCATGCAGGATGGAGCACCGTGTTTTGCAGCAGTGTGTACAGGTCGGCGTGCCCCCTGACATACAGCACAGTGAGTATGGCTTCAGTGAGCTCTTCTCTAGAACCCGAGAACTTGCCTTGAAATCATACGTTCGGTCACTTAACATCACTTCATCATACGTTATGGATATTCTTAGGAAACTCAATAGGTCTTGATGTGTGACAATTCAATATGCTGTTATACCAGACTAGATTTCGTTATCAAGGAATTCCACTCATATGAAATCACAAAACACATTACGGTCTCGGTATACGAGATAATACGACAAACTTAAATGATGTACATTATAGTATAAGTGGTAGATCATCCCTCGACACACACACAGCCAGCAAGAATAATCTATATCAGCACTTGCGACCAGAACCTTTAGAAAGATATTCTCTGTGATCCTAACGCTCGAGAAGAATACTAATCCATTATTCCAGCCATGAGTGTCTTGACTTGGCACTTCTTCTTGCCTGTGAGTGATGGCGGAGGCGTCAGCACATAATGCTGTCATCCCTGGTGAGGCTCAGGGATAAACGCCTCCGTTTTTGCGACTCGTTGATACGCACACATCATCCATGTTAGCATGACGCACCATGGCAGGTTCCTGGTTTGAGGTAGGGTTAGGGTCGCTGGACTTTGATGTTACGTCAGGTTTTCTGTCATGTTACGTCCTCAGGGTCATGTATCGTTAACAAAGCTGACCACGCGCCTTCGAAGGGGGGGTCGTCAGCATCGCTGCTGAGTAAAGGAAAGTTGAATATTCCACTCGGGAGTTGAGTGTGTTCCGTAAACTGGTTCAGGAACGTTGATAGAATAACTTGAGGAAGTCGTAAAAGATGGTATAGCTGATGGGGGGAAAGCCAGACGCTGAAGCATCACTTCGTAATAGATATATCAGCTGTTTCAGCCACGTAGGTGTTGACGCTGCAGATGATAAGGGAAGAAGATCTAGGTCGATAACAAATTCCTACGTCCACTGCTGGATAACGGGAGCCCACGGAGTCACCCGTGTGGCATCTCTGCTCCTTGAGTTACCTCCAGCAGCAGGACCCACAGAGCTAGACTTCGCCCATTGCATCACAGCGGCCAAGACGATCACGACAGCACTCGAAACAAGATCTCCAACTTCAGGTTCATCAATCATTCCATAAGACTTGACAACGGCTCAAAATGGTAGACTGTAAATCATTTACGTTTGCCTCCATCAACGTCGAATATAATTTCCAGTCCTTGTCGACCCGGTGAGTTAAAGTGTGAAAAATAAACGATAACAAGAGGTCATAGGATAATGTCCTTTCTCTTCTTTCTTTCAACCTTGTAGCTTTCACCGTCTTACTGATCTTCTCTCACATCTTTCTCCATCACCCTTCCTTCTTCCTTCTTGCAAGCAGTTTCAGGCACCTACCCCCAGCATCGGCGACACCTCCAGGTTTATATGACCGTGTCCACAACACGCTCCCTTCACTCGAAACTTTAGCAGACAGATCATGTCTTCCTTTTCCGTTGTTCTTTTGTGAGAATGATGTTCTATAGCTGTTGGTAGCAAAGCCATACAAGAATCCAACATTCTGCCATACCCTTTCGCATCTGGTGATAAAAATCAACAAACTCATTTTCCATTCTGAATGTTGTACAATTATGCCTGATTTACAACTCGTAGAAATTGTCGCCATAACCTTCAAGTTGTACGGTTCACCTGGGCTTGTAAGTGTGTGAAAGAAAGGAAAAAAACTGTAGCATATAAGCCTACCCTTGCCTCAGGATTCCATTCTACTGAATATTCGAAAGTTACCTCCAGCACTTTTGTTTTCCTGCACGTCTCACACCGACCTGGCCCCAACGCGTACCTGACGTCGTTCCAAGAGTTTCTTGGGAAGTTTTTGTGAGTCATTCGTGTGGAGGGTATTTTCATGTAGCTTTTGGTCCTTTGCTGGCTTCAGACTACCCTCGTTCTCCTTGCTGGGTGAGTTATTTTTCTTACTTTTTTGACTCTGTCTCTCATCGTCTGTCTCCGTTTACCTCTGTCCATTTACCAATACCTAACCGTTACTATCTTCTGTTATCCGCTTGTCTGTCTATCTGCTTCTGTACATTGGTCTATGCTCGTCTCTCTCTCTCTCTCTCTCTCTCTCTCTCTCTCTCTCTCTCTCTCTCTCTCTCTCTCTCTCTCTCTCTCTCTCTCTCTCTCTCTCTTCGTCCTGGGGAGGGTTGGTGACGGCTGCGAAGTGAGCACTTCAGTGGCCGTCAAGTGTCACTCCTTTGTCAAAAATAGCTACTCTTTCTCTCTGCCTCGCCCACACGTGGGCTATTGGCTTTTAGTCCACAAACATATAACTTCTTCGTCTCACACATGCCATTTGACAGCATGCAACTCACACGACTCGTTCTACGTAACTCTATTCTCTCTCTCTCTCTCTCTCTCTCTCTCTCTCTCTCTCTCTCTCTCTCTCTCTCTCTCTCTCTCTCTCTCTCTCTCTCTCTCTCTCTCTCTCTCTCAGTAACGTTAAGGCCAGGCCACCTCGCTTGGCCCCCTTGGGTCTATGTGGTCTGTTGTGTATCTATCTTACCTCTACGTAACTCTCCCCTTTCGATAGACAGGGTACAATAACCCAAGTCACTACAAATACCCGACCATACAAGAAATGGAAAGGGGGGAGGGCAGTCATTATAACCACAAACAAGGTGGTTCCCTTTAATCATGCCCCAGCCACACCCATCTAGAAGGAGACCAACCCTTTTGGCAAGAGGCAGTATGGTTGGTTGGTCGAGACCATAGCATCACTCACATCACGACAGCATGCAAATCTAAACCGTACACCATGTGGTGGTAAGGTTTGATATCGCCACCCCAATCTCCGCTCGTCCAAGGATTACCCGTTGCCTGTGCATGACAACACACCAGTTCCTGGCACAAAGGACTCCAGTGCCCACGGATAATGACACTGGCCTTTAGGCTGACATCAGCTGTGCCCCACACATGACCACCGCCGCCCAGGAGGCGTCAGTCAGGAGACCTGCATGGTTTCCCCAAACCAGGAACGAAGCCGAGGGAGAAAGAAAAACAATAGTTGTGAGTTGTCAATTTATTTGGGGAAAAGTTGAAGGGTGAGGATATGTCGTCTGACAGTGTGTGTGTGTGTGTGTGTGTGTGTGTGTGTGTGTGTGTGGAGAAAACGGAAAAAGAGAAAATTGAGACAATACACATAATGGTAATACAAAAGGCCAATGGTTCATAGACCAAAGAAAATGTAGAATAAAGACAATCTAATTGAATTTCAGTCTATATAGAAGTATCGCTTTTTTTTTAGGTCGTGAATGAAATGGGATAATCATAGAAAATGAGTTAGAAATGAAAATGTTCTTCAACTGTAATCGAATTATATATATATATATATATATATATATATATATATATATATATATATATATATATATATATATATATATATATATATATATATATATATATATATATATATATATATATATATATATATATATACATATATATATATATATATATATATATATATATATATATATATATATATATATATATATATATATATATATATATATATATATATATATATATATATATATATATGCTGTACTCTCCCTTAGAAATTTCTATCCTTTCACCTATGAGTTGAACACAATCCCGTTCCAAAATAAATCTCTGCACATACTGATACAAACTAATGGAACAAACTCCAGGCTCGTTCGAGCATTGTGTTCATGCAGTGTATTTCTCGCATTTATGACACAGGCTAAGTAAATAGAAAAGTCCACATATCGACGTATATACGATGGGGAAATCGCATTTTAGTAGGAGTTTAGTAGCCAGTTTATTGAACTCCTACTGAACTGTAATTTCCCCTTCATGAAATTATCATGGACTAGTGTGATCGTCAAAATATCAAACATTATATATATATATATATATATATATATATATATATATATATATATATATATATATATATATATATATATATATATATATATATATATATATATACATATCACATACAAAGCTCCAACAGCCAGGATCGAACCTGGGACCCCTGGCTGTTGGAGCTTTGTATGTTCTATGAAGGTGCGCGTTCATATACACTTTATTCGTATATATATAAATATATATATATATATATATATATATATATATATATATATATATATATATATAAATATATATATATATATATATATATATATATATATATATATATATATATATATATATATATATATATATATATATATATATATATATATATATATATATATATATATATATAGAAAGCTCTAGTAATGTTCACATGTAAGTCACTCCACACAATTTTACAATCGCGCGTCCGGGCCACCAAGAACGAAAGGCGGACAGCAGCTCTCACCTGTGTCATGATGACCCGAGGCATCCCCCACCACACAGGAAACATGGGATGAAACACAGCAGACCGTCCCCAGCCACACGCTGGGTTCCTAAATAGAAACCTTGATTGCTGAGGGTTTTGGGTGAAAGCCAGAGGCTCTTTTTGGTGTTTGAGGATTTGAAGAAACGTGAGAGATATTACCAATGGACCAGATAGATTTATAGGCACGTAGATAGACGAAGAATAGATAAGAAGACAGACATACAGTGTGATAAAGATACGTAAGAAATTGGGGTAAAGGCTGCAAAAACTAAAGAAAGATGTATATTTTTTTGAACCCTCTTCTGCGCTCTGTTCTTATTTTCTTTCACTCACTGGATGACAACGACTCACGGAAGCCTGTACGGTGACCGGTTCTCATTATATGGTGCCTTCCATTCACTGTTATCACTGCTTTCTCTTGGTAACAAAGGAGAATTCCATCCAGTATGACCTGGAGCCCCGTCCACTGCCGTCTGAAGCGTGTCACGTACCTTCTGGAGAGCCGTCCAGTATCGTCTGGAACATCATCCATCATCGCCTGGAAAGCCTTCCAGTGTTATCTAGATCGCTATCCAGTATCATCTGTTACGCCCTTCAGTATTGTCTGGAACACCGTCCAGCACCTTCTGGAACACCGTCCAGTACCTTCTGGAGCACCGTCCAGTGCTATCTGGAACACCTTCCAGTGCCTTCCAGAGCGCCACCCAGTACTATCTGAAACACTGTCCAGTACCCTCTGGGCGTCAGTGCCTCCTGGAGCGCAGTCCAGTACCTTATGGATCGTCGTTCGGTACAGTCTGGAGCGACGCTTAGTGTCATCTAATGCTCCACTCAAGCGTCGTCTGCAGCGTCGTCCAGGATCGTCTGGAGCGCCTTCGTCAGCAGCCACAATTCGCTTCAGTCACCGCCAAAGATGTCCTCATCTTGGGCCTTAATTTCAAGCTTTATATATTTTCTTGGATCGTGTTTTTCATCTCTTCGCGCTCGTCCTTCTTCTCGTCTCTTGTCTTTGTCTTTTATTTTGACTTCTGTCTCTCCATTTTGTCTCATAAGCTCCTTTTTTTTTTCCTACCTATCTTCTAGTTCTTCCTCATCTCTATTCCCCTTATCCGTTCATCCACCTCCTCTTTCTCCATCCTTTGTTTACTAATCTGCCTTTACGTTGCCGGAATTCTACAAATCACACACGGAAGAGTCAATTCCTGGTCCAAAATCAATAGCAGATATTCAGCTTCTGCATTGTGTCCACGTAAACACGACAGAAAATTGTACATGAATGGTCAGATCCAACTGGATATTCCAAATGTAAAGTTTTCGAATGGCTGAATGCGTCCATTAGTCCGGAAAATAACGTGAAAAATAAAGCTGCTCAAATCCGTTTGAAAATAGAAATGCTCTCAAAATGCAGCAAATCATAAAAAAAAAGAGAGGGAAAAAAAAATGTCCAAGTTATTACAATTTCGGATCCCGGCTTCTGGGCAATTAGCGTAGAGTAGAGTTGTACTCGTATACTACCGGCTGCCGGCTATACACAAGGAATCCAGCCGGCAGAATGTATTTAGGGAGACCCACGGGACAAAATACCGGCGCTGGATGTGGCACACTGCGTGGGGCAACAAAAGGAGACATGGGACGGAAATTGTGTCGTAGTTTAAGCTGAATTTTGGTGTTCATCCAGTGACAAAAGGCGGAGGAAGCTGGTTGTAGAGTGGCAGTGTGTGTGTGTGTGTGTGTGTGTGTGTGCCGCCTCAACCCAGGCGTGTACTGGCTGGCGGGAGAAGCAAAGGCCTCTGACCCGCAGCGACAAGAGGCGCTTTGTGGAG
>NC_092251.1:11737500-11827500 GCF_036320965.1 Panulirus ornatus
AAATATCAACAACTTTATGAATTAAGTTAATCTTTCAGTAGCTGCTGTAATACAGTGACTTCAGATGATGGAGCTATTATGTGTGACACATCATCATAGTCTGACTCACGAGGAGTGTGAAGGAGTCAACAAACGGGTGACACAGGTGGTGCTAAACCTACCAGCTGGTCATGATGTATGTGGAGGTTTTAACAGCAGGTTGAGAAACATGGTGCTTCACCTACCAGCTGGTCATGGGGTGTGTGGAGGTTTTAACAGCAGGTGGAGAAACAAAGGCTTCATCTACCAGCTGGTCATGGGGCATGTGGAAGTTTCAACAGCAGGTTGAGAAACATGGGCTTCATCTACCAGCTGGTCATGAGGTATGTGGAGGTTTTAGCAGTAGGTTTACAAACATGGGCTTCATCTACCAGCTGGTCATGGGGCATGGGGAAGTTTTAACAGCAGGTTGAGAAACATGGGCTTCACCTACCAGCTGGTCATGGGTCGTGTGGAGGTTTTAACAGCAGGTTGAGAAACATGGGCTTCATCTACCAGCTGGTCATGGGGTGTGTGGAGGTTTTAACAGCAGGTTGATAAACATGGGCTTCATCTACCAGCTGGTCATGGGGCATGGGGAGGTTTTAACAGCAGGTTGAGAAACATAGGCTTCATCTACCAGCTGGTCAAGAGCTGTGTGGAGAAGTCAACGACTGGATGACACAGTTACCAGCTGGTTAAAGGGTATATACAAACCTCATCAGCTGGGTGTTACAATTGAGCTTCATCTCACATTAGACTCTTCTGTTCTAATGATACTCTGATGGTACAAGCTCTCAAATGGTAGAGGTCTGTATAAATGTCCCGTAACCCTATCAAACTCATCTTTCAAGTCTTTGTTTTTTTGATCATCTAAAAAGAATGCCATCGAAACTTGGCCTTTGAAAACAAATGGTGAGGTGTAAAATATTTGGTAAGTAATGGTGACGTGTAAAATATTTGGTAAGTAATGGTGACGTGTAAAATATTTGGCAAGTAATGGTGATGTGCAAAATATTTGGTAAGTAATGGTGACGTGCAAAATATTTGGTAAGTAATGGTGACGTGTAAAATATTTAGTTAATTGAACACGTTTGTTAGTATAGGCTGTTACCTTTTTAGACTCTTGATTCAATTCCAAGCCAAGCAATACTGTGAAGTGTCTGTATGCCTTCCTACTGTTACCACACTAATCTGTGGGTTTCTGATATCTTACACCATCTCTCAAACAGCCTCGGAGGGACTCACTGGGCTGTTTAAATTCCTTTGTATTCCTCTCTCCAGACATACAGACCAGTACACTCGTCTCCAGACATGGAGGCTTGTGAATCATACCGAAGAGAGTTAAGCAAATGGCATCCTTCTCAAGACATAATGTATACATAGAATGATTGCAGAACAGCATCAGCGTTGCAGATTTCCTTCTCCACTCTTCGCAGTCACAAAAAAGCTGTCTTAGAATTCCTAGTGTGGAGGAATTTGTAGGAAAATGATATTTACTGAAGAGTTTTACACTTGTGTTGCTCCAGCTCTTGACCTTGTATATATGTACCAAGTCTTTACTCGTACGGACACCCACACACACACACACACACACACACACACACACACACACACACACAGACCAGCCTAAGGTACCCACTTATCAACCACCCTCCGAGGAGAGGATGAACACGTGGGTTGGCGTGGGCAAACTATCACGCTAATGATTCGAACTCAAGCGGGTCCGACCCCAGGGCTGGCCCAAGCTGACTCAGTCAGTCATTGTAACCACTGTAGTTCAGGTGTACCTGGCATACGTCATGTTAACGGCAGATCTGTATCATTCTTAAGTAACAGTCAGGTACACATGCGACCTGGAAAACATATTAATAATTTTCACTTATCAGTTACTCTCAGACTCCTATTGCGAAGAGATGAACCCCTGTCCAAAACTTCTCCGTTCATTCAAGTTCTAATTCCCCTCCTCGTGCATATATTATTCAAGTTCCTTCCAGTCTGACATTCTGTTTCCAAATTAGTTTATAAGCCAGACACAAGTTCTTAATTTAGGCACTTGAGAATTAGGGCCTTTTGCATAATCAAACCGTAATTCTTGGATTTTAATTCCGCCGAGTTGAGGAGCAGGTCTTCCCTTTGTGTCTTTCCCTGCAAACATTTAACATTGGCAAAGCTTAGCTTGCGAAAGTTTCTCTCTCTATTTTGTATTATCATAATTTCCATCCGTACGGCGAAGTGACAGCGCCTAAGGATCATTGTTTCTGCAAGGTGGAAGGTGTTCTTATATTTGTTGTTCGAGTTGACTGCTGCCTGGCTATTTCCTCTTTCTTGCACATGGATTGTGTTCCAGTCGGTCTTCTTCATCCCTATGTGCTCTCCTCCATTTCCATCATTTGTTCCAGATGAAAAAAAGGCTTTTGGACTGTTCCAGGGGTCTGTGTTCCAGCCAGAGTCTCAGTATGCCCGTGTTCTCCTGCATCTATATAGTCTGTTCCAGCTGGAAAAAGGTCCTCATGCTATTTCTAGATTCCAAGGACAGTGTTCTAGTTAGTTTCTCAGACCAAATGGATCTTCTTGAACTTTTATCATTTGTTCCAGTTGGGAAAAGGTTCTAATACTATTCTTTGTAGAGGGGCAGTTTCTCAGGTTGACTCTGTTCGTGACAGAAAGTTTTTGTTAATGGTCATAAATCTAACTGGGTAGTTCTATTGTTGTGTTTCAGGTTACATTTGGAAAGGGTCTTAATATTGTTTGTAGTTGCGAACCAGATATGGTGCATTCCACCCAGCTATTTCTTTTGTCTAAAACGGAGTTCACTCTCTCGTGGAAATCTAAGAGATTCGTTCCACACGACCTTCCTTTCCCATAAACCGTAGAGTCACTCACTTAAGTGGCTTCCTTATCCATCTATTTTCTGACTGTCATTTCGAGTACTTGACAGTGCTCTTTTGTCTGTGGTTCTGCAAACATTTTTTTCTTGTGTGTGTGTGTGTGTGTGTGTGTGTGTGTGTGTGTGTGTGTGTGTGTGTGTGTGTGTGTGTAATTATCTAACCGTCAATAATATCTTCACTGTAAGGTGAGGATGTCCTACACTCGTGGAGACCCATCACTTGTCATTTGCGTATTGCTTTCCACACACACACACACACACACACACACACACACACACACACACACACACACACACACACACACACACACACACAAACACGCTTCCCACTGTTTATATTACAAAAATTTTGTCGAAGAACGTTCATGATCTAAATCTAAGATCTGCACCTTATCATAGATAATGAACTGAAAAAATAAAGAAATAATAAGATCCCATTTATTTTAGATCAGCTTAAGCCCCATTGTTACGCATCTGGACGTCGTGATATTATTGGAACGAGTCCGTTATGAAACCCAGGCGATATAGCCACACTTTAGGCCCCGACACCTATTTGAGATCACCAATACTCTTAGTCATAACTCACCTGCTCCCAGAGGCATTATAGCCGCTCCTGCAACAGAGCATCATATGACTCCAAACATTAACATCGAGTATTACACTTCTATAACAACGTCCAGAATAATGCACTTGGTGATTATATAGACCTTTATTACCGCTGGATGCCGCCATGAACCTCAAGTATTAAGGTTTATATACCTATTCTAACTACAGGGATTATAGGCCATTGCTCACACGACGGCAGCTAAACCAGCACTTGCCGGATGTGTTTATAATCTGATGACTTGGCAATGGTTTCACAAGAGCCCCGGCGGCTGTGCAACGTCTTAGCTGGAAGTGACCAAGGCAATCACCCACAGACGTACGCCGGAACCCAAAGTCGAAATAGTTCTTTGAAATGTTAATTATGTTGTAAGAAGGTCTGCTAACGAGGGACGATAGAGGAATGGGTGAGTGATGAAATGGAAGGTCGATTGTAGAAGCGAGGAGAGAAATGAGAGGAAAGCAGCGAAGGAAGGAAGGATAGAGAGAAAGTGACAAAGGCGTAGATGAAGAAACAAAAATGGAACAGGAGGAAGAACTGAGGAGAGAATAATGGAAAGAATGAAGTTAGGAAGAAAGAAAAGATTGAATGAGAGTGAAGATGGGATCAACAAAGAACTGAATGACCCAGGAAGAAAATCAGGTGCAGATGGATAGAAGATAAGAAGGAGTGAAAGAGACGATTGACGAAAAGAAGGAAAAGATCAAAAAGTAAAGAAGAAAGGAGGGAGGAAAGCAATGGAAGGAAAGAAGGAAGACGTGTATTACATATATATATATATATATATATATATATATATATATATATATATATATATATATATATATATATATATATATATATATATATATATATATATATATATATATATATATATATATATATATATATATATATATATATATATATATATATATATATATATATATATATATATATATATATATATATATATATATATATATATATATATATATATATATATATATATATATATATATATATATATATATATATATATATATATATATATATATATATATATATATATATATATATATATATATATATATATATATATATATATATATATATATATATATATATATATATATATATATATATATATATATACACACACACACACGTAGGGAAACCCATCGAAACATACGCAGACGCTGTAGGTTCCTCTGTTGACACAGACTCCTCCAGTCTCCAAACACGCCGTTTGAAATGAACTTTCTCATTTTCTTTAATTAAGTCCATCAGTGGGAAGGACAACTCCTGACAAGTTCTGCTCCGGAGGAATGATTTAATCTTCTTGATTCACTCCAACGAGCGGAAGATTAATTTAAACTTGAATAATTGGCGAAGGTGTGTAAATGTCAGCGTGTTTAGCAGCTGGATGGTCTGTTGTTGAAGGGTGTTGGTGTAGTGTTGTTACCTGTTGTGTCTCTTCGTTGTAGAAAAGTTACTTATGATATCTATCCTTATAGAGAGACAGGGAATATGTCTGCAAGTGATGAGATACTTGTTTAGAATAATAAAGGAATGAGATATGAAATATATGTAAGGATGCCACGATTTTGAGCACGTTGGGTTGGGTGTATCGTGAGATCCACTGTTGTATATGTAGCCAGGGATTTCCACCTTCGTGACCAGCCAAATGTAACGTGTTGCCTATGCCAGACACAAGGGTCTCTTTACTGTTGCTGCGTCTGCCTTCCTTCGCTGAAAGACAACACTTACTTCGTAAAATAACATCAATGTTCCCAGGGATCAACTCAGGGAAGCCCTACAAGAGCTCCTTTTGTTGTTGCTGGGCTAAAGCCCATGTCCACATCCACACACCTGTCCTGAAGGAGGCGCAGCGGGATCACTCACTCTCGGAGGGCCCCCGAGTGGGGCAAGAGGGAGGGGCAAGTGGAGGAGTGGGTGTCTTCAATTATATGGCCTCAGGTAACACGAATGGAATTAGCAAGGTGCAGCAGAACGACGCTTGAGGCGTGGAACGCGTCGGGAGGCGAGAGGAGTCACTGTGTCAGAGGATGATTGTTGGAAGGGGTGCAGGGAGATGAGGGAGAGGCTGGGAGAGGAGGAGGAGGAGGAGCAGGACGAGTGAGAACACGAGTCGAGAATGGGAGAACTAGAGATCCCAGGAGGAAGGATGAGATGGAAGAACGAGTGAGACAATGAGAAATGAGAAGGAAACATCCTGTATTGAAACGGATGGAAAGTGAAAAGGGAAAGTAAAAAGAAAGTCAGAAATGATATCTAAAGAAAAGGATATAGAACTAGAAATACGTGAAGGATAAAAGAAATAGAAAGGCAAAGAAAACGGCTGGAAATGGAATGGGGCTCCATGTAATCAACCCACCTCCTCCACTCGCAGATCCAAGCAAGGAGTGAGAAATGAGACATCCAATGTTCCACCTGGCCTCAGAATACCTCAGGCCTCCTCTGCATCGTGTTTGTTTACGGACCAACTGATTAAAGGAGAGCAAGACTGCAAATATCTCCTCCGGATATCTATCTTTTTTTTCTTAAGAAATATTTGCCTGAAGCATCTTGTGTGACTTGCCCAAAGGTTTCAATCTTCCTCGTGAAAGGTGGTCTTATACTGAACAAATTCCATATTTTCTTGATCGAAAATTTGATCGGTACTTCCCTAATTTCACTTACGTTTTCAGTTGTAATTTTTTGCTCGGATTGTGTCACAATGGCGCCTCAGTAACGTTGGTGATAAGCTTTCCTAGTTACTGATCTATTGACTTTGGTTGGGTCGTCGGCCCGGGCGGACGGTGCACAGCTCACCTTCGTCTGCTTCGTAGATAAATGGATACCAACTTGGGCTGGTGCAAAGCACCACAGCCACAACAGGTTCCAGTCAGCCAACAGCTTATATCTCGTATATCTCGACCTGGGTTGACTCAGGGATGTCACTGTGAGGGTACATGGCCCTCAGTGACAGGCTGGTAAACGTACTAAAAGATGCAACTTTACTTTTTCACATCTTGGTAATCAAAGAATATAATGTCTCCTAGAGAAAAATAGAAACACGCTGATGATATATATTTCTTACAGAAACATAAAGAATTATATGTGGCATTTATGGCATTGAAGAAAGTACATGATATGGTTGATAGAGATGCTCTGCAGGTGTTAACGAGTAGGTGGTGTGGAAAGAAAGCTATTAGAAGTAGTAGTGCTTCATCTGCCTCAGCTAACAGCCAACCAAACTGTTCCTCAGGATGTGGTCTTTCATCTAGTAGGTTCAGTGTCCTCCCCTCCATCAGTCCCCTCTTCTCAGCTTCAAGGTTCGTAAGGAAAAGAGACATTCATCTTATTTACTGAAAATCTTCAAAAAGCACTCGATGCAAATTGACAGCCTCTCCAATTGGTTAGCCGACAACCATTCAGGAAAACTCCTGCCACAGAACCGTCGGAACTTCACTTCGAATACAAAGAAATGGAGAACATTGTTGGCAAGAAGTTTTCACCTCACAGGAGAACGGGTCGAGTCTTGTTTCGACCAGGAAGATCACCCAACCTTTCCCAGTCCAACTTGATGTTGTCTCGACCCATTTCAGCATGTCGCTCGCCTTCGCAAATCTTTTCGCTTTTGATTTAGATATTTCCCACGTGGAATGGATATTATGACCCAGGGATGATCATGAATACTTTTATATCGACTATGGAGAACCTTTCGACATTTGGTATTGGAATCGGTGATTTAGGTAATTTCCTAAAAATAAAAAATTACTTGCGGTCGAACTAAGAATATCTATCGTCAGTTATTGTGCTTGATTTCATCTCACGTGGGGAAACGTCTAAATAAATCAAATACGAAGATCAATAAAGTCCATCGACTTGCCGCGGTTGGTCGAAAAAAAGTTCATTTCTGACTGGGGGGAAAAAAGTTCATTTCTGACTGGGGGGGAAAAAGTTCATTTCTGACTGGGGGGAAAAAGTTCATTTCTGACCGGGGGGAAAAAAAGTTCATTTCTGACTGGGGGGAAAAAGTTCATTTCTGACTGGGGGGAAAAAATCGTGATGTTGATGAGTACCACCTCACATACACCAGTGATGTGGGTGCACCATCCTCTCCTGCCACTTGTAGGAGAAGGACACCTAATACCCATCCATCCATCATCGCATCCTACGGAGACAGGAACTTTTAGGTGGCGTCCCGACTCTAATGGACTGTCAGCCTCGCGTCGAACTGACGCACGAGACATATCGACACTTTTTGACTGAGCGTCACCTCGGATGTGTTCCCGTGTCGGGCAAGCGTGTGGCTCTTGATCAGGTCGTAGACTCTGTAACAGGAGGACAATTTGTCGGGTTCTCTGTATATACCTGGTGCGTGGGACCTGCTCTCAGGCCTTTATGAAGTTTATATAGGCAGGTATATAAACTTAGGGCACCCATTTATGAGGGGCATTCACAGTTTTGAGGCTGCGCTCCACCCAGGAGGAGGAGGAGGAGGAAGAGGAGGCGCTCTCTTTTCTGTTTTTCGATCGGAGAAGATCCTCAGCGACTATGATCCCTTTCCTTTCCGCTGAAGATGATCACAGCCTCTTAAGGAGTGACTTCTTACTCCAGGTGTTACTGCTTTCAGGCGGAGTCTTAAATGACCTTCCATTACCTTCTGCAGACTACAGTGTGAAAGTCCGCTCATATACACCCAACCCGTACAGTACATCCCACCACACCGCTCTCACACAACAGTCGCAACAGCAAACATGCAAAACTATATTACAATACTGGAATGTTGGCTCACCCTGGATGGAATATCTGCATTTCCATAAAAGTCTTCAGCTACCCTTTTAATCCCGGACAGACACGAATCCAACGTGCAACCATCCGTCACTTTGAACGACCAATCGTCCCCACCCAACAAAATACCAGCTATTCCGTGCTTCACATACGACACACACGTGGCATTCACTCCCCACTCCACAAACTTCAATACAACAGCAACGAAAGACCGAACACCCTCAGAACACACATATTTGGTGCCAGATTTGGACGAGGAATAAATCACTCAGTATCCACCCCACGAAAACTACCCTCAATTGCCCGATCAACTACTGTGTCGGAGGCAAATAGAACAAAGCTGAAAACTACACAAAAACAGAACACTCAGAGCGATCATTGGCTGCCTAGCAATCACAAACACTCAACACCTACGCGAGGGAACTTAGATCCTTCCAGTATAGTCTTACTTCAATATGACTGACACTCCATTCTATGCAACAGCACTTGACCTTCCCCATAGATCATCCTACCCAAGCACACATACACTGCAATTGAGGCTCGTGAATATCCTCTAATGTAATATATCTTGACTTTCGAAAAGCATTCGATGAAGGACTACACAAGAGACGGCAAAATAAAGCATAAACGCTTGGACATGAAAGCGAACTATGGGCATGGATTAGTGACTGGGTCGCCGACAAAATTGCTGAGTGTAGTGTTAACTAGCAAGGTCTCCAATTGGCTGAATATGACGTGTGGACTGCCACAGGGGTCGGTCCTTGGCTCTATTGTTTCCTTAATATACATTAATGATCTGCATTTGTGTCCCATATCTAAGAACTCCAAATCTGCAGACCTTACAAGATTAGGAGGTGAAGCTGTGAATGTGCAGGACTGTGAAATAACTGCAAGGAGTCACAGGAAGTTAGAAGATGAATCAGGCGAATGGCAGATGAAATTGAATGTATACAAATGTGAAGTTATGCACTTTGGAGATACGAATGGGAAACACGACTATCAAAAACCTGGAAATCTACTAACTAAAGTAAATGAAGGGAAACACTTTGGAGTTGTGAAGAGTGACAATATGAAGTGTACAATATATTGTTTAGCAACAAATGGAGAAGAGAAATCCGCATGCTACTTATCGAATGAAAAAAACACACCTAAATCATTGCAGACCCTTTTTGATAATTTAGCAGAACCACACCTTGAATATGCAGACTGACTGGAACAAGTACAAAAACAGGTAACAAAACTGATTCCATCTCTTAGAAATCTGGCGTATGAAAAGAGACTAACAAGATAACATCTCTTCACTCTTAGGAAGCGTTGACTTCGCCGGTGACCTGATGTAAATCTCCAACATTCTAGATAAATTCAACAACGTAAATCATAAAGATTTATTTGAAGAGGCGCTCATGAGACAATCAGAATAAAGCTTGAAGGTAAAAGAGGTAATACTGACATGGAAAAGAAGTGTCTTTGTCTTTGCGTTAAACACAGGTATAAGTTAACGTCAAATTTTGCAATTGCCAACACTATAAATAACTTGAAATACTGCTATACAAATTTCTGATCAGTTCATGCGAGAATATATATACACACACATCAATTCATTTATATGATTTCCAGACTCTTAGAATATACTGAAGTGTAGAAAGGGATGGAATAGCGCATCATGACTTGATAGTGGGATTTATCTGTACGTTTTCCTATCTTACTTTCTTTCTTGTTCTTTAACCATCTTTCCTCTACTATCCCCTACTTTGAAAAAGAAATATTCTCATTTTCCCCCTTTCATTTTACCTCTCACTTTTTTTTTCCTCATTTTTCTTTCCCTAGTCCCCCTTGGCCTCTCCAGCCAGCCAACCGTACCCTTGCCTCCACAATCCATAATAACCAATTGAGGGTGAAATAGCTGAAATCTAATTACCATTCAATTAAAGATAACTAGAGGTTGGGTTCACAGGGGGGGGGGGACGCACGCCTGATTTCTCTCCAATGACCACGGCTGAAATGGGAATAATAACAGTGCGTGAAAAGGGAGGCAAAAAAAAAAAGAAAAAAAAAGAGCAGAGGTGAAATAATCACAAGGACTCATAGTCGAATTGCTATTTACGGAAGGTTACGTAGAGGGCATGATGATGGGTGGGTGCTCGCTCCCTGGAATCGAACTAAGACTTTGAAGTTTTCAGTGACTGGTTGGCGAGCTGGTCGCTATATTCGCCTCCATTATTTCAATTACATTCTCGTTGGGAAGGTTATAATTGCCCCCTCAACCGCTTCTGTCGTACATAAAGTCGAGTAATAGAGGAAATGTGCTGGAAGGATGGGTCTCCGAGGGACGAAATCAAGTGGGGGGGAGGGAAAGAGCGAGAGAGACGGAGAGATTGAGGAAGAGAGTGAGTGAGGGAGAGGGTGTGAGAAAGATAGTGAGAGGGAAGGGAAAGGACCCAATGAGCAGGACGAGAAGTGAGATAGCAGTGCTTGTGATGCTGTGGTGCAGTTTGGCATACGTGTGATCAAAGTAGTTCTAAGTCAGTTTGGTTACTTTACCCTTCTGAACATCCATATTGATCTTTGTAGCAAAGTAACCACAACGGAAGCAGCGTTTTTCTCACAAATTACTTTGAGTGAAATAGATAAACTTACGACCCATAGAGTCAGTTGCGTACTGGTGAAGCTGTTGTTATAAAAACACGTCAGTTATAGCATTACCAACACGTCAGCTGCTGTAATATATATCAACGTCAGCTACAGTGATACCGTAACATCAGCTGTTGTAATACCAGCACGTCAGCCACTGTAATATCGACATGTCAGCCATTGTATTACCGACATGTCAGGCACTGTAATACCGTCACTACTGTAGTACCAACACGTAAGTTCTTGTAGTACTGACACTTTACGCCACGTCATCTACTGTAGAAGCGACGCGTAAGTCCTTGTAGGACTGACACCTCAACTGCTGTAATACTGAAATCTGAAACACTGAAATATCATCATACCTGCTCCTACCTGTGACACAATACGCCATCACCGACAGTCATGTCAGTCAGACTCACACTGGCTTGGCATCTAAGTAACAGGGGATGAGCGTCGACTCCTTGTGGGTCAAAGGGAAGTGTAATTGCCTTTATACATTATTCCTCAGGTACATCTGCTCCCTCCCAGAGGACGGCGCCAAGCCACGGAGAGGGATGGGACGAGCCGGTGAGTTCTGTGGGAATGTGGCTCAGCCAGAGGTTCTGTTCAGGCGAGTAAGGGGACCAGCAACTCGTGCAAGACCTGGAGATGTGCAAAACCTGCAGCTGTGCAAGACCTGAAGCTGTGTAGGGCCTGCAGCTGTGCAAGACCTGCAGCTGTGCAAGGCCTGCAGCTGTGCAAGACCTGCAGCTGTGCAAGACCTGAAGCTGTGCAAGACCTGCAGCTGAACAAGACCTGCAGCTGTGCAAACCTGCAGCTGTGCAAGACCTGCAGCTGTGCAAACCTGCAGCTGTACAAACCTGCAGCTGAGCAAGGCCTGCAGCTGTGCAAGACCTGAAGCTGTACAAGACCTGCAGCTGTACAAGATCTGAAGCTGTACAAACCTGCAGCTGTACAAGATCTGAAGCTGTACAAACCTGCAGCTGAGCAAGACCTGAAGCTGCGCTAGTCATGCAACTGTACAGAACTTGCAACTTCACAAGTCCTGGAGCTTTGTAGGACCTATAAGTGTTCAAGACCTGTAACTCTACAAGACCTGTAACTTACAGGACCTGTAACTTACAGGACCTGCGGGTGTACAAGGGTTGTTGCTGTATAAGACCAGTTGCTTATCAAGACTTGAAAGAGTCCATTACCTGAATATTTTACTCTTTGTGATCATAAAATCTCGAACGTATGTAGAAAATATATATATATATATATATATATATATATATATATATATATATATATATATATATATATATATATATATATATATATATATATATATATATATATACCTTTCCCTGGTTCACTGGTTCACTGAGTGCAGTACCTCCACTAGTGCCCCTCCAAGGGACGATTTGCAAACGCCTCTGTCATCTTGACGTCGCTCTAATGTGACGTATGAAGGCTGTTGCAGCTCAGAACCCCGTGGTCGCCCACGGGGTTGAATGCGTTGCCCACGTGGTACAGCATGGGGGACCTGGTGTACGGTGAGGTGGCACGCGTGGTGTCTGAAATACCGTGTGTGTGATGCAGTGTGGTGACCTGGGTGTTGTATGTGGTGTATAGTGAGCACCTCAGGTGCAGTGCGTTCCTAGTGTATGCAGTGTGGTGACCTGGGTGTTGTATGTGGTGTACAGTGAGCACTTCAGGTGTAGTGTTTTCTCATGTGTTGCACTGTGTTGCATGCGTCGTGTAGTGTGGGAGTCAATAGCACACTGTGTTGCTTGAGTGTTTGTGTGTGTGTGTGTGTTTCGTGAGTGGTATTATCGATTACATGATATGTATGTTGGTGTGGTATGTCGTGTGTGTGGTATGGTGTTACCCCCGGCACGGTATTATGAATACGAGAAAGAGGGACTATTGTGTGTGTGTGTTATGGTAGAGTGTGCGTTCTACGGTGCGGATAATGTGTTTGGAAAGGATGTGGTCAGTATAGTGTTCATTGAAATGTAAAGTGTAAATGAAGTAAAAGTAAAGTGTGGAATTTATCGTATGGTTAAGTGAGGTGTGGTGTGTGTGTGTGTAGTATGGTGGTGATAAGTGAAACATCAAAAGTGTGGTATAATGTGGTCAGAAAACGTTACATTTGGATGGTCTTCAGGCCGTGTTAGCTAGGGGTCTGACACATTACAGCAAGGTTAGTAAAGAGGCAGGGACCCAAGAGTGTAAAACTCCCTTCCCTCACAGCACAAATAGGCAATCACAGACAGGTAATTACAGATACCAATACCCATCAGATGTCTCGTAATTAGGCAATCACAGACAGGTAATTACAGATACCAAGACCCATCAGATGTCTCGTAATTAATTGACCAAAAAAGATGTTTCGTAGTGACGGTGTCTATGACGCAGCAGATACCTGTTACTTCTTCTCTATAACCTCTTCGTTTTGAGCAATAAGACTCGAATAATCGGTTCAAAATGATTTATGGAGCATTTCGTACGAAGTCTTAGTGTCAAAACCTGATTATTCGTTACAAAATCATTAATGGAGCATTTCCTATGAAGTCTTATTAAACAAAACCACGATAATCTGTACACATTTCATATGAAGTCTTATTATACAAAACCTGGATAATCTGCACATATTTCATATGAAATCTTATTTGAAGTCCTGATTATTTAGTAAAAGATAATTCTTTTTGGAGGATATCACACGAAGTCTGATTATAATCAGGCACAGTTCATAATCAAACATCATATTCTTTTCATTCTCTCCGTAGGCAGAGGAGAGCGAGGCCAGGGAAGACTCGAAACTAAATCAGAGCGTGGCCAGGGAAGACTCGAAACTAAATCAGAGCGAGGCCAGGGAAGACTCGAAACTAAATCACTGAGTCAAAATACCATTTTCTATTTCGAGTGAAGGGGAGGGAGAATTATTCCGCCGGAGTCGAGTGTATTCTGTTAAGATACATCATCCTAACTGCTGATTATATTGACCGGTCTGGACGTGATAATTACCGACGTCCTGACGCGTAATAAGTGCAATTTCTCAGGGTAATAAGCTGGTAGTTTGTCAAGCAGTTAGTGAATTATACATTACGAGCCGAGCCTTCACACCGGGTGGGTGGATATGCAGCCATTAAGCAAGGTATTATTATTATGTGCTGTCATGATTCTAACGGCGGGACTGAGTGCATGTCTAGATGTAGAGTTTAGATCAGAGGTCAAAGCTTTTTTTCTTTTCATAGGAGCTTGGGCAGAGCCGCTGCTTCCATTCTAGTAATAATCAATGAGAGAAAAGAAAGATTTTCTTTTCCTCTTGCCCTCTTTTTTTCCTGCCGTTTCACAGAAAATGGAAATATCACCTCCAAAATATGGGAGGCACTCTTCAAACACACCACCCCACCTTTAACATTAACCTACGACATCTAATTTCACTAATGGCGTGAGTTCCTAACGATACAGAAGGGTAAGTGGAGTGATATCAAAATGTCAGCTCTGATTAGAGGGGTCGAACGCATAGGTTCGATACCCCTGGACGAAACAGTCGGTCCACAGTCAACCCAGCTGTTCATCATCCCATAGGGGTTTAGGTCGTTAAAGTGGCTCTGTGTATGACTCACCCACACCCAGGACCAAGACACCCACCGCCCATATTGTGGCTTTCAGTATGACCCACCCACACCCAGGACCAAGACACCCACCGCCCATATTGTGGCTTTCAGTATGGCCCACCCACACTCAGGACGGAGACACCCACCGCCCATGTTTTGGCTCCTACCGTCATCCACCCTCACCTTGGACCAAGGCACTGTGTTTTCAAAGTAAGGCACAAATAATGCAGGATGGAAGCAATGAGATCTAGTTGGAGTTCCCAGAATGGAGAGAGAACGATAACATCAAGACGGGGAAAAACGTTATATTCGTATCCGTTAACAGGTATATGAAATACAGTTAATAACAAAACAAAATCAGGTGAAATAACCTTATTTGCTGTTGCACAAACATCTAAATCTGGCGCGCCAGGTGGGTCGAGCGCTGGTTCACATGATCGCTGGTTTGTTGACACTTCCAGTCACGCGCTATGTTTGTTTTTATTGTGTCATGTCACGCGCGCCACGCCTGTGGAGATTTTGATTCGCTGTAAATATGACAGAATAAATAATGCAGAACCCTTAACGACTCACCGTAGTACTGCAAACATTAATTATTACGTTAGGGTTTTTATTCATGTTAAATACATCATTTTTTTTTCAGATATTTACTCTAATACTTAAGTTGATATTCTGATTTGATATCATGTATATCACGCTCACAATCACATTCACCGTGTAATGGTAATAGTTAGGGAAGGATCATTGGAACATAGCCCATCAAAACATCACAGGAGAAAACATCCAGGAGAAAAACAATGAGATGATGATGATGAAAAGGAGGATAAAGAGAACGAAAGGGTGAAGGAGCAAGAAGAAGGAGAAGGAAGGAAGGAAGATGATTAGAATAAGGAGGAAAATCAGATGGAAGTGAAAGAGGCGGGACGAACAACACTGTCAACCACAACTTTCCATATATCTTGTTTGCATGTCTCTCAGGCCTTTGGGTAGAATCCAAAATATTCGTAGGAAATATTTCATACCCTGAAGGACAGTTCCTCTCCTGAAAGAGTGATGTGACATCCAGAACCATTTAGGGAGGCGGCAGAGCCAGTTGAATATGTTATAAAGCATTTCGGTAGCTTTTTTAAAAGCTTGCTTTTGTTTATAGTTTTACTCTCGGGATGTTTTGATGCTTTTGACAACTTCTCCCGCATGATGGGTAGGGATGATCTGCCTCATTTAGGTTTTAGGTAGACTTTGGAGGGTATGAAGAGGCGGAGGGAGAGAGAGAGAGCGTCCACCCGTGGCTTATATATATATATATATATATATATATATATATATATATATATATATATATATATATATATATATATATATATATATATATATATATATATATATATATATATATATATATATATATATATATAGGTATGTATATTTGCGTGTGTGGACGTGTGTATGTACGTGTGTATGGGGGTTGGGCCATTTCTTTCGTCTGTTTCCTCGCGCTACCTCGCAAACGCGGGAGACAGCGACAAAGTATAAAAAAAAAAAAAAAAAAAAAAAAATATATATATATATATATATATAATGGCCCAACCCACCCCCATACACATGTATATACATACGTCCACACACGCAAATATACATACCTACACAGCTTTCCATGGTTTACCCCAGACGCTTCACATGCCTTGATTCAATCCACTGACAGCACGTCAACCCCGGTATACCACATCGCTCCAATTCACTCTATTCCTTGCCCTCCTTTCACCCTCCTGCATGTTCAGGCCCCGATCACACAAAATCTTTTTCACTCCATCTTTCCACCTCCAATTTGGTCTCCCTCTTCTCCTCGTTCCCTCCACCTCCGACACATATATCCTCTTGGTCAATCTTTCCTCACTCATTCTCTCCATGTGCCCAAACCATTTCAAAACACCATCTTCTGCTCTCTCCACCACGCTCTTTTTATTTCCACACATCTCTCTTACCCTTACGTTACTTACTCGATCAAACCACCTCACGCCACACATTGTCCTCAAACATCTCATTTCCAGCACATCCATCCTCCTGCGCACAACTCTATCCATAGCCCACGCCTCGCAACCATACAACATTGTTGGAACCACTATTCCTTCAAACATACCCATTTTTGCTTTCCGAGATAATGTTCTCGACTTCCACACATTCTTCAAGGCTCCCAGAATTTTCGCCCCCTCCCCCACCCTATGATCCACTTCCGCTTCCATGGTTCCATCCGCTGCCAGATCCACTTCCAGATATCTAAAACACTTCACTTCCTCCAGTTTTTCTCCATTCAAACTCACCTCCCAATTGACTTGACCCTCAACCCTACTGTACCTAATAACCTTGCTCTTATTCACATTTACTCTTAACTTTCTTCTTTCACACACTTTACCAAACTCAGTCACCAGCTTCTGCAGTTTCTCACATGAATCAGCCACCAGCGCTGTATCATCAGCGAACAACAACTGACTCACTTCCCAAGCTCTCTCATCCCCAACAGACATCATACTTGCCCCTCTTTCCAAAACTCTTGCATTCACCTCCCTAACAACCCCATCCATAAACAAATTTAACAACCATGGAGACATCACACACCCCTGCCGTAAACCTACATTCACTGAGAACCAATCACTTTCCTCTCTTCGTACACGTACACATGCCTTACATCCTCGATAAAAACTTTTCACTGCTTCTAACAACTTGCCTCCCACACCATATATTCTTAATACCTTCCACAGAGCATCCCTATCAACTCTATCATATGCCTTCTCCAGATCCATAAATGCTACATACAAATCCATTTGCTTTTCTAAGTATTTCTCACATACATTCTTCAAAGCAAACACCTGATCCACACATCCTCTACCACTTCTGAAACCACACTGCTCTTCCCCAGTCTGATGCTCTGGGGTGAGTTGGGGTGAGAGAGTATCATTAAATTTTAGGGAGAATAAAAAGATGTTCTGGAAGGAGGTAAATAAAGTGCGTAAGACAAGGGAGCAAATGGGAACTTCAGTGAAGGGCGCAAATGGGGAGGTGATAACAAGTAGTGGTGATGTGAGAAGGAGATGGAGTGAGTATTTTGAAGGTTTGTTGAATGTGTTTGATGATAGAGTGGCAGATATAGGGTGTTTTGGTCGAGGTGGTGTGCAAAGTGAGAGGGTTAGGGAAAATGATTTGGTAAACAGAGAAGAGGTAGTAAAAGCTTTGCGGAAGATGAAAGCCGGCAAGGCAGCAGGTTTGGATGGTATTGCAGTGGAATTTATTAAAAAAGGGGGTGACTGTATTGTTGACTGGTTGGTAAGGTTATTTAATGTATGTATGACTCATGGTGAGGTGCCTGAGGATTGGCGGAATGCGTGCATAGTGCATAGTGCCATTGTGCAAAGACAAAGGGGATAAGAGTGAGTGCTCAAATTACAGAGGTATAAGTTTGTTGAGTATTCCTGGTAAATTATATGGGAGGGTATTGATTGAGAGGGTGAGGGCATATATATATATATATATATATATATATATATATATATATATATATATATATATATATATATATATATATATATATATATATATATATATATATATATATATATATATATATATATATATATAAGCTACGGGTGGACGGTCTCTCTCTCTCTCTCTCTCTCTCTCTCTCTCTCTCTCTCTCTCTCTCTCTCTCTCTCTCTCTCTCTCTCTCTCTCTCTCTCTCTCTCTCTCTCTCTCTCTCTCTCTCTCTCTCTCTCTCTCTGTATGTGAGTGTGGGTGTGTATGTGTGTGTGTGTGTGTGTGTGTGTGTGTGTGTGTGTGTGTGTGTGTGTGTGTGTGTGTGTGTGTGTGTGTGTGTGTGTGTGTGTGTGTGTGTGTGTGTGTGTGTGTGTGTAATGATTGTGGTGACGTCGCCAACTTAATGATTGCTCCGGTCCGCTGGTAAGAGAGGCTGCATATTGGACCTCCTCATTGCTCTCTGGCATGACTAACTGTACTAACTGTAACTGTACTAACTGTAACTGTACTAACTGTAACTGTACTAACTGTATATGTACTAACCATAACTGTACTAACCATAACTGTACTAACCATAACTGTATTAACTGTAACTGTGCTAACTGTAGCTGTACTAATTGTAACTGTACTAACTGTAAGTCTCTATGTTGACTGTTCGCTCCCATTCTGTCGAGGGCTTTGGTTATGTACCTCCTTCAGTCTGTGCAGTTCATGCACAGGCCTCTGGTAAATGCTTTTTTCTTGCAGATCACAACCGCGAAGAGGGTGTTTCTACTACTCCTGTAGCCTTATTGACCCTGGTTATGCAGTTTTCTAACTATCGTCTCAATCTGAGGCTAATTACTCTTTAAACCACTTTCCCCATGCAGTACAAATGGGTAATTACAAACTGGTAAAAACGCTAACTCCCATTACAATGTACTCTATCATAGCTTCACTCATTTTTATTTCTCATTCTGTTATTCTGATTTAACCATTGCCAGTCGCATGCTATCACCCATTTCGGCAAGAGTGATTTGCTAGTTCCCTCCTCTTTCTCTCATTATCGATATAAACGATTTAATCACTCTTCTTCCCCCCCCCCCCACCCCAGTAAGTCTAGACAAACGTGTTAATTACTCACACTCGCTCCTTGCTGCTCAACTCCAATAAACGTTTTAATCACTCGTTTCCACTCCTCCTTCCTCAACTCCCACAAACGTTTTGATGGCAGTGGTCTGTTACGCTAACGATGATGCTGTGTATGTCAGGGATATTGTATGGCAGGAACCCGAGAACAGAGGGACCAGGGGTCTACCAAGGGGTGCACAGAGTAGGATGGGGGAACGGAGGAGAGAGGCTGGGAAAGGAGAGAGTAAGGGAGGGAGGGAAGAATTGTCGAGAGAGACAGATGAGGAGGAAGGAGGAGAGGAAGAGAAAATGGAAGGGGTTGGATGAAAGGTAGGAAGAAAGGAAGGAAGGAAGAGCGAGGAAGACTTTACAGTGAGTGAGGAAAGTGGGGTGAAAAGGACGAAGGGGAGAGAGAGAGAGAGAGAGAGAGAGAGAGAGAGAGAGAGAGAGAGAGAGAGAGAGAGAGAGAGAGAGAGAGAGAGAGAGAGAGAGAGAGAGAGAGAGAGAGAGACAGAGAGAGAGAGAGAGACAGAGACATAGACAGCGAGAGGAAAGTATAACTAAAGAGATCAGAAAAATAGGCAAAGTTAAGCAATTGTCAGAGTGACACAGAGCTATCCCGAGATATTGAATATCACATATCATTCCACCAGGCCTCCTTGATCACTCTCCTCCTAGATACAAATCATCCAATCACAATGATCAATAGAGGCCTCCATGGAAGCATCGCGCTCTCGGCGATAGTGGAATTAGAAGCCACTCAAATGACAGCACGGGAAATAAATGCATGTCGTCTGGATATGATCACAGGAGAATCAGATCCTAACAAGATATTCTTGATGTGATCCATCGATTGATCTTCTCAATAATGGATCACTTTCCCCTTGGAACGTCATCATTTCGTCTATGACTGATGTAACACATTCTTTATTGATTATTGTCCCATACAAGTATCATAGATTTCTCGATGATATTTCCATTCAATTTTTGAGATTTTTCCATCATACAAATTTTATCATCAGATCACTCACACGTCATTTTCTCATATCTCCACAATACCCAAATACCCTTTACACACACACACACACACACACACACACACACACACACACACACACATACATATGTTGACCATAAGTCAAGACGACCCAACCCTGGGTCAGACCCACATGAGCTCGAATCCTGGTTTTGGAAGTTGGCCTACACCCAACCCAGGTGTTCATCCTCGGGTCTGGTTGATGAATAGATATCCGGCTTGGGCTGGTGTGTGTGTGTGTGTGTGTGTGTGTGTGTGTGTGTGTGTGTGTGTGTGTGTGTGTGTGTGATATGAACATAAATGCTTTTATTGGCCAGCGTTTCGGTAATTACTTACACCATCACCAAGGGCTATAAAGAAAGGATAGTATGCATGTAATATCTACATTATGAGTTTCTGTTAAAAGCACAAAATCTGATATGTTCCTTGAAAAAGATATACCTGAAAAGCTAAACGTGAAACGATTAACGAATTTAATGATGACTATCAGTCCGATCTTATTTACAATACATTAATACGTGACTTATATAATGAATTCAACCCTCACACTCAGTCTCTAGCTGTCATATGCAACGCACCGAAACCACAGCTCCCTATCCACATCCAGGCCCACACATCTTTCCATGGTTTACAACAGACGCTTCACATGCCCTGGTTCAGTCCATTGAAAGCACGTCGACCCCGATATACCACATCGTTCCAGTTCACTCTATTCCTTTCACGCCTCTCACCCTCCTCAGGCCTCAATCACCCAAAATCTTTTTCATTCCATCCTTCCACCTCCAATTTGGTCTCCCGCTTTTCCTTCTTCCCTCCACCTCTGACATATATATATATATATCCTCTTTGTCAATCTTTCCTCACTCATTTTCTCCGTATGTCCAAACCATATCAATACTCCCCTTTAACCACATTCTTTTAACTTCCAAGCATCTCTCTTACCCTTTCATTACTTAGTCGATCAACCCACCTCACAACACATAGTGTCCTTAATATGAAGCGAAGCCTCGAAGCTTCATGGATCACCAGAGACCATACGTATTACTATGTAACACATGTGTATAAGCCTTTGTGTTTCCGCATGGCCTTTGCAGCTCATCTAATTTCCGTGTCGTTTTAGACTAGGAACTTCTGGTCTTATCAGGAATATTTGCATGGTAATGGATGTTAGTGAATATGCAAAGTAGCTCATTAGCATATACTTTGGTCGAAGAAAAACAACTCTCTTTACTGACATATATATATATATATATATATATATATATATATATATATATATATATATATATATCTTTGTACCTTACTGTGAACACAATTCCGTCAAGCACTGTCTGCAGAACCTTTATAAACTGAACATCTAATAACATTATTACCATCTGATCCAAACTCCAACCTTGTCCAGTCAGACGTACACGCAAACACGTCCCACTTATCTGAGTCTCGCGGAAGATCGGTTCATCCTGAGGCAGTGTGTCGCCTTCCTCATGTTTTCAGATATGATTATGAATTTCTTTCGTCCTTTTTTCTCAAGAAATTTATTGCTAGCGTCATTTTTACCTCCCCCTCCCTTGAGGAAATCCCCCCGTGTCCTTAAACGTTCATCAGCATTAATGGACCTAGTCTGATTTAAAACGTTTGAAAGGCCGTATTAAAGTCTGAGGTCCCCTGATCTCATACGTTATGAGGGAGTGATGGAAATATAGGTGGGTTGATCTTTGTTGTGGTCAAAGCTATGATGAGATGGTTCCTGTCCGTGGCTCACCTTACATACAGAGTCAGGTGTGTGTGTGTGTGTGAGTGTGTGTGTGTGTGTGTGTGTGTGTGTGTGTGCGCTTGAGTGTGTACGTTTGTGCATATGGGCATCTGTGAGTTTGACTGTTTGCAGGTTTCTTTGTGTTTATGTGTGTGTGTGTGTGTTTGTCCGTACATTTGTGAAATTTAGTAAGCACATACACACACACACACACACACACACACATATATATATATATATATATATAATTATATATATATATATATATATATATATATATATATTTTTTTTTTTTTTTTTTTTTTCATACTATTCGCCATTTCCCGCGATAGCGAGGTAGCGTTAAGAACAGAGGACTGGGCCTTTGAGGGAATATCCTCACCTGGCCCCCTTCTCTGTTCCTTCTTTTGGAAAATTAAAAAAAAACGAGAGGGGAGGATTTCCAGCCCCCCGCTCCCTTCCCTTTTAGTCGCCTTCTACGACACGCAGGGAATACGTGGGAAGTATTCTTTCTCCCCTATCCCCAAGGATATATATATATATATATATATATATATATATATATATATATATATATATATATATATATATATATATATATATATATACATATATATATATATATATATATATATATATATATATATATATATATATATGTAAACGTATATAAAGTTTCACTTACGTGTAAGTGGACCTTTGGACTTAAGATCATATAAATATTCTGGTATTTACGCTTTCATGAACATGAGCACACTTACAAGATTATGTTTACAACACGTGTGTAAATAAGTGAAAAAACCCAACACAAACACACACACACAGACACACACAAGGCAAGAGGCACAACCTTGGAGTCAGGCTCCGGTAATAATGTTGTGCACTTTTTGTAACTTTTATACAATTACACCACAACTTGAGGCCCAGGACTCCCATGTTTATCTGCGTGACGTGTTCTCTACACCACAGCAGCTCCACCTCCCTCACTTGTGCTGGCTGTGAAGGAGGTCTGGTAGAGGCTCTGGTGATTGGTCAAGTGGCCTCTTCTCTTGCTTGGGGCTAGACCTTGTCTTATGAAGGTTTATTCTCAGTTCTATATATATATATATATATATATATATATATATATATATATATATATATATATATATATATATATATATATATATATATATATATATATATATATATATATATATATATATATTCTTTTTTCTTTCAAACTATTCGCCATTTCCCGCGTTAGCGAGGTAGTGTTAAGAACAGAGGACTGGGCCTCTGAGGGAATATCCTCACCTGGCCCCTTTCTCTGTTCCTTCTTTTGGAAAACAATATATATATATATATATATATATATATATATTTTTTTTTTTTTTTTTTTTTTTCATACTATTCGCTATTTCCCGCAATAGCGAGGTAGCGTTAAGAACAGAGGACTGGGCCTTTGAGGGAATATCCTCACCTGGACCTCTCCTCTGTTCCTTCTTTTGGAAAACAATATATATATATATATATACAATATTTGTTCTTATCGTTTCATATTCTTTTCAATTTCCCTTCCACTTTATTAACTCTGTTCGTGCTGGAAAAGAAACCTGACACAAAAGTATGTCGAGGCGTCCAGCTGGTTGAACGATGTTTACATATATGAATTCACAGTCCTGTATCTCTCTCTCTCTCTCCCTGTGTCGTGAGCTCTCTGGGGAAGACTTGTGAAAAGTCAAAACTGTAAAGTATATATCAGCTCTATGTCGTCTGCTTCCATATCACCCTTTGTCCTACATTTGTCACGATGGACACTATTTGTTTGTGTGTGTGTGTGTGTGTGTGTGTGTGTGTGTGTGAGAGAGAGAGAGAGAATATTTCTCTTGCTGAAGGAAGTATACTTGTGGGTACTCGGATATTCATACGTTAACAGTAGCCAATACCTTGAATGCCCTCCGTTTATCAAGTATACTTACCTCACAACATACAGTGTTTCATTCTCTACAGCACCGATGCTCCTCTCTGACATCTAAACAGATTTCGTTGGCATTACAGTGACATCTTCCCTCACCAGAGTACACAGTGTGATGATCCTTCGTCCCTGGGGTAAATGTTTAATTCGTGTGAGAATCGTGCATTGCCCAGCCCCTCATGTGTGGTGCCTGATATCAAACAGGGGTTTAGTGTCATTAAAACAAAAGCCTTGTATATCCTTTTTTTTTAATTGTTTGTTTTCAATTCGGCATGAAATACATATTATCTGTGAAAGCAAAATTAGGTATAAAAAATGAGACTATTCCCCACGAGCTGAAAGGTTAAACAACGAGGGCGAAATAATGGGATTGGAGAGGGGGTGGTATTCATTCTCTCTCTCTCTCTCTCTCTCTCTCTCTCTCTCTCTCTCTCTCTCTCTCTCTCTCTCTCTCTCTCTCTCTCTCTCTCTCTCTCTCTCTCTCTCTCTCTCTCTCTCTCCACAACACATGATAATCATGCTTGCTGTCACTGTTCTCCTCTCAGAATTAGCCTTGATGTCGGCTCATCTTACGGCTTTCTGTTCACTTATCACATCCATTTACTAGTTATTTCTGCCTTTTCTATTTCACAGTTATCTTCTAATCTCCTTCCTTCTTCTACTTCGCTGCAGAGATTGTAGGTAAGCAGTGATTCGCAAGGCTTGCAGTTGATATCTGAATAACTCTGAAAGGATATATATTTCTGTAGCAGAAAAGTGTTCCAGTTCTCTTTTCTCCAGGGAAAACCATTACAAAACTTTGTAGGGTAGATATTAGATATTATTAGTCATATATATATATATATATATATATATATATATATATATATATATATATATATATATATATATATATATATATATATATATATATATATATATATATATATATATATATATATATATATATATATATATATACATATATATATACATATATATATACATATATATATATATATGTATATATATTATCCCTGGGGATAGGGGAGAAAGAATACTTCCCACGTATTCCCTGCGTGTCGTAGAAGGCGACTAAAAGGGGAGGGAGTTGCTGTTACTGAATTGCTTATAATCAGCATCAGTGACAAATATCAGAAGTACCTGAGGGTGAAGGGGTCTGTGTGAAGGTCACTGGAAACATCAGTTAATTGGCTTAATTCTGAGAATGGAAATTACTACACCGTAAACTTCACTGATTACGCACAAAAGTCCTGATCACCAATCATGATTTCAAACGCTGATTATGGAGAGCAGCTGTTACTAACATGGTTATCACGAAGGTTACGAACAAAAGAAATGAACCTTTTTTTTTCTCTAATTCTCCTTCCTCACGCATCTGACTGAGGTCATAGACTTTTGCGCCAGGGGACAACAGCCATCACCTCCACGTAACCCCATCTCGTCTTGTTGTACCGTGCGAGCTGACCGAATTTATGGTCCTCGTGAGGGAGAGGAGTTAACCTGACTCAAATGGAAGGGGGAAGGTAAACTGGTTGTACTTTCAATGTGGGGGAGAGAAGGAGAGCCTGGCTCAAGAACCTCGTTAGAGAAGAGGAGGGTTGGTTGTATAGGTTACTTAAATGATCTTTTTAGAAGGTCTGATGACCTTAGCGGGTAGGGCTGGGATGATGATGACCTTACCTTAGAGGGAGAGGGTTGGTTTGATGACCTTAGCTATGCAGGGGGAAGGTTCGTTGATGGGCCTTATTTGAGAGGGAGTGGGGCTAGAATGATGACCTTACCTGAGAGGGAATGGGGATTTATGATGATGACCTGACTTGAGAGGGAGAGTAGAGGAGTGAGGTGGGTGAGGAGGTTGACTTAATGACCTAAATGATAAGAGTAAGTTGCTTGACTTAAAAAAAGGAACCACGACCTGAAAGGATCGGCAATTTAACTATCCAATGAGCTGGGTTAAGCAATGGGGCTGGCTCGATAACTTCTGGGGATGAGGGCAATTTAACTATCCAATGAGCTGGGTTAAGCAATGGGGCTGGCTCGATAACTTCTGGGGATGAGGGCAATTTAACTATCCAATGAGCTGGGTTAAGCAATGGGACTGGCTCGATAACTTCTGGGGATGAGCTTGTGTTTCTTTTACAAAGCAGAGATTTATCACAGACGAGTCAGCAGTAGACAGACTGAAGAGGTTATCGTCAAAGATATTTCCCATAAGACTTTTCAATGAGGGACGTGGATCACTTGCTGCCAGTCCAGTATGTGATGTCGTGTGATCTTTTATTTCCTTTCGTGTCAGACGGTGCTGTCAATACCGGCTCTGCATGTTTGAAGTGTTGAAGAATCTCTAACATCCGCGCTCCTGTAGCTGACTGGATTGTTGTGAGATGGATTACACAAATACGACAGCCAAAATACAAGAAGGAAGACTATGTCACTCAATATGAAAGTATTATTTTGAATACTGTCAGCAGAGGGGAGTGTGCAATCACCCATCACAAGCCAGCCACACCTTCCCAGGTAAGATCTTCCTACCTAAGTAAAGTCTTGCTAACTGTATGGGTAAAGTCTGACATCTTTCCTTTGCAAATTAGTTGTACGTACACTTTTTGTTACTCAGAGGCGCTATGATGACAGAGGAATGGCTTCCTAGGGGGACAAGATTTGCCATTGTTGCTTCACTGTGCCTTCATGGTGCTGAGGTCTTTCCCCTGGCAACACAGTTGCTCCCCGCGAGAGAACTTGGAGGTCTATCAATTATGCAAGTCTCCCGATACATTCAAAATGGCTTGGTAACAGTGACGGCGGGGTTGAAAAGGTTCCCGAGTGTCTGACGAGTTTCGTAGCGCCCTGAAGAAGCACTAATCGTTTACTTGACCATGAATGGGTGAGGTAATGATTACAGCGTCAGCCATCTCTACAGATGTAAAAGTGTGTCAGCAGCATACGCTAATTCTTAGTTATACAGAATGAAGGTTGTGTCAGGCCAACCGACATGCTTATGAAGTCTGGCATTTTCAGACGCGCGCGTAATGTCAGTGCGTCACTCGGACGCATTTCAGACGCATCATTCACATGCTGCCAGAACATCGGCAGTATCGTCACGCCCTTCGTGTCCGAAATATCATCCATGCATTTCCTGGGTGTCAGCTGTGTTCCGAGCGATCCTCGTCACCTGGCGAAGCATGTCCTGGACAGATGGACGGGATGACGGGTCAATACACACACACACACACACACACTCAGAGGCGGGAGCTATTCTTGGCGAGTGCGTTCATGTGGAGATCCAACACAATTTGACTACTTGTACAACAGAGTGCGACAAGGCAGACTCCCTGGTAAGACCAGACACAGATAAATCCAAGAGAGAACAGGATGCCATGGTAGGCTACAAGCAAGGTACAGTAATACATACGTACATGGTTATGAAACAGGGCAACACGAGTGCAAATGATGACAATGAAAGTGCTGGCAGTCAGCAAAAGCTTAAAAAGTCGTATGATAGTAGATGTATTTCGATCGTATGATGGCAGATGTATTTTGATCGTATAATGGTAGATGTATTTCGATCGTATGATGGTAGATGTATTTCGATCGTATGATGGTAGATGTAATTCGATCGTATGATAGGAGATATAATTAGACCCAAGGAGTGTAGAACTCCCTCTCTCGACTATGGAAAGAACTAATCAAAAATTAGGTAATTTACATACCCAGCCGGTCAGAGAAACACGTAAGCATCCATCACAAGGTGATCCAATCTTGTCTAAGTTGTATATAATCTAAGGACATGGTTGGTTTTCGTCCACTGCGACACATCTATAGTCACTCGTTTCAATCGATCAACACATTAGTTTCTCCCTCTCATATACCCTCTCCTGCTGTCTAACCATTCTCCTATCACCTCACCTCACCCCACCAGTCCCTCGTCGTATTCATCTTCTCTATGATGTATCTCCCAATTCACTCACCTTTTCTGCTCCGTGTCAGAGAAGACCGAGATCTCTTCATTCAGTTCATTTATCTTTTCTTCCGTTTTCTTTTCTGCATCACTTTAAATCAGACGCTTAGAAAGCCAGATTTCATACTCCAGTAGCTCAGTGTATCGCGCTTCGAGGTTCTCAAGAGGTAAGGGATTTTTGCTGGCTTATCGCCACTTTCCATTCACTTCCACCTTTAGTCTTTGGAAGCTGTCCGTCCCTTGTCAACTGAAGCACAGATGACGTGTTTCGCAGTGGATGGTAATACGCTAGCGCTTCCACAGCGTTTTTTTTTTCAGCTGAGATGGTCAAATCAGTCTATTAAGCTCGCCTCTTGCACCAGTCAACATACGATGAGTCAGATCATCACCAGGGTCCAGCTACAGAAGTGTAAAAGTCTCGTACGAACTTTCGACGCGTTTTCCAACCCCGTTTCTAATTGTTTGGCTTTGGATGAGAGCCAGTACAGGTGCGGATGTCCTCCATCTGGTGGAGAATAACTGGATGTCAAGACACACAAGTAGGAAAATGCATCCTGATATGAGGCTATTGTTCTCATTTTCTAATCAAGTGCTCTTTGGCGAAGATGATGATAAAGGGAGACATACAAGGGTGGTAAACTGTGTAACCGTAGCGATGGATCTGACTTGGTAGAGTCAGAAATACTCGTGCTCAGATGTCTCCCAAAGGGTCGAATTATTCCCTGAACATATTGAAGAATGTTCCCATGTGTCATAGTCGAAGACGACCCTGTGGAGACTGACGGAATCCGTGGTGTTTAACGGGAGCGATGAATGAGTGACAGAAGCGTAGAAAGTTAGACATGGATCGTCCTCGTATTGAGGAAATGGGCGATCCATAGTCCCGTCATTGACTGTACATGAGAAGTCTTAGTTCCTGAATCATCAGAACACACTCTCATCGCAACCTAATCGATGGTGAGCGTTGGTCTACTATGCCTCACCATTAAGACACATCCTACTTCGCAGGCCAGTGGGGGTGGCTGACCACCAGTGTGGCACTGACGGAGTAATTACCCTAGCAAGGACAACCTCTCCACTAGCTTCGACGACGCACGACACCCAAGGCACCAGAACCCAGCTGGCCTTAATCTCCATTATGCTGTCAATTTACTCCAACTCGTCCCTTCCTTTGTTCGGAGCCTCGTTCATTTTGATACATTATGGCCGTCGTGCTGTCGTTACAGGTGATAACGTAGACGTAATTTGGGCAAAGACCTCGAATTTTGGTGTCCCCAATGGGGGCCGGTTGTGGTCGCTTGTTTTACGGTAATGACTGAGGTTAAAGGTCAAGTTATGGGCGGCTTGTGTGAGCTCGCGCCCGCGGCAGCGCGACGGGACTCGCAGATTAAACCGTGTCATTTTTTCCTAAATAGTCTGATTTATGGATGTCTCTGAAAACGCCATGGTGGAGTGATGTATATCTTTGTAGTCACTTGATGTGTGCCAGAGTTCCTCGTTTATCATCATGAATAATACGCGTGTGTGTGTGTGTGTGTGTGTGTGTGTGTGTGTGTGTGTGTGTGTGTGTGTGTGTGTGTGTGTGTGTCTGTGTGTGTGTGTGTGTGTGTGTATTTACACTTTTGTAGCATCTCTTTCTTTACGTTACTGGTAGAGTACTACACTCTTGGAGTTTCATCTATCACACTCTCAAGTATCATGCAGCTTTTTGAACTCTTGTATACTGTCAGCATATACAAGTAATTATTCAGTTTGTGTCTATCACCCGCCACTTATATCGTATAAAAATCTAAAAACTTCACCAAAAATCTTGCCAGCAACTCACAATCCCATAAAAGTCAATTAGACATCACTCGGCTATAGCTATACGAGTCAGGAAGCTATCTACATCACCACTCGGCTATAGCTATACGAGTCATGAAGCTATCAACATCACTCGGCTATAGTATACGAGTCAGGAAGCTATCAGCAACATCACCCAGCTATAGCTATACGAGTCATGAAGCTATCAACAACATCACTCGGCTATAGCTATACGAGTCATGAAGCTATCTACAACATCACTCGGCTATAGCTATACGAGTCATGAAGCTATCTACAACATCACTCGGCTATAGCTATACGAGTCATGAAGCTATCAGCAACATCACTCGGCTATAGCTATACGAGTCATGAAGCTATCAACAACATCACTCAGCTAAAGCTATACGAGTCATGAAGCTATCTACAACATCACTCGGCTATAGCTATACGAGTCATGAAGCTATCAACTTCACTCGGCTATAGCTATACGAGTCAGGAAGCTATCAGCAACATCACTCAGCTATAGCTATACGAGTCATGAAGCTATCAGCAACATCACTCGGCTATAGCTATACGAGTCAGGAAGCTATCAGCAACATCACTCAGCTATAGCTATACGAGTCATGAAGCTATCAACAACATCACTCGGCTATAGCTATACGAGTCATGAAGCTATCTACATCACTCGGCTATAGCTATACGAGTCATGAAGCTATCTACATCACTCGGCTATAGCTATACGAGTCATGAAGCTATCTACATCACTCGGCTATAGCTATACGAGTCATGAAGCTATCAGCAACATGAAGATTATCCATTCAATCATTGCTCATTGAATATTCAAAGATAAAAAAGAAAAACGGAAGTTGAGTCCTGAATATCCATTGCTTTTCCCCAAACACGGCAATGAGAAAAGTGCATTTAGGGTATGGTGGAGTTGAGGAGCCGTGAGACGTGAGGAGGGGAAGGGAACGAGGCGATTGTGGAGGTTCCTGATAGGTCAGACGAGCGAGGGAAATGGCTCGGAAAGAGGAAGGTGTTGCTGGGAGTACCAAGGGCGATGGCCTCGCTGAGATCTGGCATTACGACCCCATATGTATAGTGTGTGTGTGTGTGTGTGTGTGTGTGTGTGTTGGCGTGGCCACACTCAGGGTGTGAGGAGGAGTGGCAAAGTGGGGGGAGGGAAGGAAGCGAGTTGTATGTGTGTGTGGTAGAGAGAGAGAGAGAGAGAGAGAGAGAGAGAGAGAGAGAGAGAGAGAGAGAGAGAGAGAGAGAGAGAGAGAGAGAGAGAGAGAGAGAGAGAGAGAGAGAGAGAGAGAGAGAGAGAGAGACTTTTCCAATTTGGGTTTCTATTCAAGTATTTCTTCTATTCAGGGATTCCAAGAATACTGTACAGTATTTTATGTCGCCTCTATTCAGACCGGCCTCCGCCGTAGGAACCCTTGTACGGGAGCATAACCTTGTATGAACTAAGCCTAGGGAGGGCGCCCTTGAAGGTCGAGGAAAGGAACCCCTGTACAAATAAGCCAAAAAAAAAAAAAAAGAGGAGGTGGCGTCACTGCCAAGAACTCTTGAATGACTCCCAGGAACTTGTGTAGTTCTTTAAATCGTCGTGTTGCACGGTGGAGTCTCCGAGAATACCTGTATACATTGGAATATACATTCATGACTTATGCGAATATTTCTTTGATTCATGAAACGTTTCCAGAAATATATATATATATATATATATATATATATATATATATATATATATATATATATATATATATATATATATATATATATATATATATTGAGGGAATATCCTCACCTGGCCCCCTTCTCTGTCCCTCCTTTTGGAAAATTAAAAAAAAAACAGAGAAGGGAGGATTTCCAGCCCCCCGCTCCCTTCCCTTTTAGTCGCCTTCTACGACACGCAGGAAATACGTGGGAAGTATTCTTCCTCCCCTATCCCCAGGGATGATATATATATATATATATATATATATATATATATATATATATATATATATATATATATATATATATATATATATATATATATATAATATATATATCTATATATATATATATATATATATATATATATATATATATATATATATATATATATATATATATATATATATATATAGATAGATAGATAGATATATATAGATATTTTCTAGGAATAGTTATAAAAGTAGGATATTACATGAGGAAAGAGTCTGTCCCTGGGAGCTGACTGGCTCTGTGGCCTGCGTTCGAGATCTGCATGTAAGAGGATTACGTTTTGATATTCGAAGTTGTGGGAAATGGTGTACTGGCGACGGAATCACTGGATGTATACTGCTATCTTATGTAATAACATTGGAGCAAGTATGGTTACAGCCTCTCATGAGATGCACATTGCAAATATAAAAGAGATCATAAATACCATCGTAATGACTGTTTGTAGACATGATTGCAGAATTAGTGATGCCACACTGCCATTCACAGATTCAATTTCGTCTCATTCATTGTCGTAATTCCGTAGGAATTACCGATAATCTTAAGATCATTATTCTTTTTCATCCCAAACTATCATTTTCCCACGAATAGATAATATAAGACTCATTTCTTGCTTTCGCTATGTTGAATCTTATATCTACTGAGGATGCAGACGGATATCTTCTCTTGATCTACTTACCAGATAGATATGACAGGTCCAGTGACTGAGGCTGGGCCGTCAGTATGACAATGGCCTATGCTTCATTAACAGGCATCCACCACAACCCTCCTTTCAAGTGGTCTTGCCCTCGATTTGATGTGTCGGGGTTCAAGACGATTCGAAACACCTCTCAACATTTCACTCTTAAGTACATTTTCTAAGTATCAGTCATCACGTAAGTCGAAACTTACAAGAGTGACAGGTAATATCAAGGGTCTGCCATTCACGATCATTAAAAGAATCGAGTAAGTTAATTCATAAGCACATTAGGCTCTCCCTCAAAGCAGACTTGCTTGGTCTTCCTCACTGTCAAGCTTAATAGACATTTCGAGATATAGCCCCCACGTCCGAGTCTATTCTATAAGTTCTGTATCCTTACCTTCTATTCAACAGTGTTCATTTCATAACCACTGTACTGCAATGTCAGGCCTAGGTGTTCTAAACGGCAGTGACGGGCCACTGATGTCATATCTTAACCCTGAGTCCATAGCTTCACTACTGCAGTGAGAGGGCCATATCTTCTAGATCGCATTGCCATGTCGGCTGTGTTCATACACAGGTGCCCAGTCGTTCGCTCTTATGTTACAGCACCGAGGTAACATCTTTCATTCTGTCTTAACAGAACTAAAAAGCCATTTGCTACAAAGCTGGAGACCTTTTACTCTCACTGGAGTGCCCGATTCGCTGCCATTTTAAGGTAATACCTTAACTCGAGCTGTTATATTTTGTTGTAAGGTCAGGGCTTTTGAATCTGCAGTGGCATTTACTTGGCTTTTCCACTACTGTGATAAATCTCTTCCGCTCAAACACAAGGCCTGAACCTATGACTTGTTTACCAGTGTACCAGACATACATCTATATTCTTTTCATTCTAGTTTCGTGTTCGTGGCTTATCTGCTATAATGACCGATTCCAGTCGGTTTATAGTGCAGTTTATCATCAAACTCTACACGGGTGTTTTGACCGTCTATTTCTGGTAATTCACTGGGAATATACAGGGCGAGGTAAAGGTATTCGATATCAAAGAATCGTTTCATTTCTCGTCGTTGTACTGGCTTCAGGGCTGTCACTGACATCCTGCACTGGATAACGAGAGCAAAATCTAAACGAGTTTAACGAGACTTGCTTGATTGTGGGTAAGAATTAGAATTTGCTCTATCAAATCTCAGTGCTCAAACACTCTTCTTCCGCCGGTACGTAAAACCTGTTTGAGATTTATCTATCCATCGTATCCATTCAATTTTTAAACGGATCCATGATCAAGAACAATTTCTCAATTCTTAATTTGATGCACATTTCATGTTCGTCTTTCTAGTGTACCACATGAAATGAATCTAGAGAATTGCAGTGACTTATTACGAGGGATCTGTAACTGACAGAGTTGAAGAAGCTAGACATCCAGACGAATTCTTCGGATTCCACTGCAGCAGGTGAGGGCTCTAATCCATTTGCCTCAGAAAGCTTGTGGTCATCACTGGCGGGAAAACCTACAGATGAGTCTCTTGTCGAAGCTTGAGACGACCTATTGGGGAAGCAAGAGACCCTACAGATGAGTCTCTTGTCGAAGCTTGAGACGACCTATTGGGGAAGCAAGAGACCCTTTTACTGCTGCGGGAGAGTTACCTGTTGCCTTGTAATAGTGAACAGGTTGGAGGAGCTCCTAGAGGGTTAGAGCGACAAACACAGAGAAGAATGAAGGAGCGAAGAAATCGAGTCTTTCGAACTCCGTGGAAAAAGAAGTTTCACATCGCGAGACATGGCCCGACTCTCTGCCGTTACAAAACTTGGGACCAAATGTTCCCTCTAGTTTTATGAGTCTCTCATGGAGTTTCCGTGGCGCTCTTATTGCTTCATAAAAACTCTCCAGCAGCGCAATAAACCCAGCGAGACAATCACCTGGACGAGGCGTAAAAGCGTTGCGAGAATATATTAGCTTTTTCTCTGACGAGCTTATGCATTTGGTTATCACCCATAAGGCCATCATACGATCAATCACAGTCGAGGCGGACCTGGAATGTGAAAACAGTCCCTCTCTCGCTGGACTTACGCTGGCTGTATTTTGCTCTGAGTTGCAAGTAGTCGAAAGAACACGAGGACTTGAGAAATCGTCATCATTTTTCTTATGATTTTTAGAAATTTGACACAACTTGTGATTTTTTCTTTTTCGACAAAAGACTTTGTTATCATTCCAGATTTTATATTTCTTTCTTTTTTTTTTTGATGGAGTCTTTGATGATTTTGATTGAGGTTTAATCCTCCACAACTTCAAAATCCTGAACAAAAATTCTGTACTACGATTGAGCTTCCATCTTCACCATTCCTCCACCACAGTCACCACCAGAGCTCTGGCGCTCCTTCGTCCCTCTACCAACACAAGTTATTCAGTATAAACAACATTATCCTTCCACCAACACCACCACCAGTCATCACCATCATCAACCCTCCACTACCATCATCCCGTCACCAACCGCCAGTCATCCATCCTCACCACCACCCGGTCATCACCACCACCGTCCTTCTGTTACTGTCATCCCTTCTCCACCACCAATCACCCAGCATCCCCGCCATTGCCCATAAGGTCACACAACTCTCACCATACGTACTTCTGGCGTTATTTCCCTCGCTATCAACCACTCTCACGCCATCTATCATCCTCAAGCACTTCAATTCCAAGCACATTCGCCCTCTTCCTTTCCCTTGCCTTCAAAAGCCGAAGACTCACACACATACAACACTACTGAGGCGCCTTTACCTTCAAATATATGCATCTTTCTCCTCACAAACACGGACTTTTCCCACGACACGCTTCTGCAGAACTTCGAACCTTATAACCGTCTCTATCACCCTGTAACCCACCTCAGTGCTTCTGGCTCTATCCACTGCTATGTCTACTTCGAGGTTCCTAAAGTACCGTAATTCACTCATATCATTCAAAACTGAATCCACACAAACCATCTTGTCTAGCCGTCCTATCAATTTTCAACTTTCTCCATGTACGTCAGCCTCTGAAAAATTGGGAGTCCTATCTAGACATCGAAATTTCTTAACTTCCGAACAGTTGCTCTATCTATACAAAGGATTGATGCGTCCTTATATAGAGCCCTGCTCTCACATCTGGGGTGGTTCTAGCTCTGCATCCTTACTTGACAGAGCTGAGTCGAACGTGGTCCAACTGATAAACTCTTCTAGACTAACTTCAAAACATTACCCACTTACCCTGCGCAGGAATGGTGGTTCACCTTTCCTCTTCTATAGGTACATCTTCAGTTTCTGCTCTCGGGAGCTGGGTGCTTGTGCGCCGCAACCACTAGCTAGACCACGCAATACTCGGCAAGCCGCTGAGTGACATGATGACTGTTTAGCCCTTGGCAACTTAAGGGTGGGCCGCTTTGATGACCGTTTCTTTCCTTACACCTCGAAGCTTTGGAACTCTTCACCCACTACTGTCTTTCCTAACTACTATGGCCTGGCACATTTTGTTAGACAGGTTTTTGACTTTTTCCAAACTATTTAAAAACCTTCCCTTGTCACCTCTTTTTCCCTTTCATAAACCTCTCTATATTTCAATTAAGCCCCGCCTTGATGTGGGCTTGTATCCGTGACTGGGGCCTTCAGTGTTAAAGAAAAAAATAAAGCTGGTTGCAGTGGGATGAGTCTGGACCCCAGCCCTAACCCCGTGAAAAACTTTGTTTCTTTGAGTGAATTCTATGCTCCTGGCGAATTTAGAAGGATGAAGGACTCTCTCTCCTCCTCTTTTTGCCGATGCTGGCGCACTGGTCATGTGTCCAATTAGTTTGTATCGTCCAATTAACTTACTATCTGTCGTTGTAAAAATTGATGGAAACCCTTTTTTGGGATAAAACTATTCTCAGCAAGGTTTTCGACAGAATCGCTCACGTCTGGCAAGTCTGCTTCATTTCTTTTATGGTAGAATCAACATGAATATTGAAAGTAAAGCAGTTGACGTCATCTATTTAGATTTTCAAAAAGCATTTGATAAAGTTCCTTATCAAAGGTCTGAAGCTAAAGCTTAGTCAAATGGTATAGATGGAGTTGTACTTCAGTGGTTGGGAAGTTGGTTGACTGGCCTTCAACAAAGAGAAGTGATGCTGAATGGTCAAGCCTCAGAAAGGTTCGACGTAACAAGTGGTGTGCCACAGGGATCTGTCTTGGGACCAATTCTCTTTCTCTTCCGTATTAATGATGATAATGGGCTGCTTTACAAGATTATCAACATTCGCATGCGATGTTATAATATGAAATAAATCTAAAATTGAAGTTGAACTTCATCAACTTCAAACAGAGACAAACTAATGGACAGGGTTCAGAGGTGACAAATGAATTTTGATACTGATAAGTCTTAAAGCAATAGAAACGAAACATCAAACTACGATAGATTTTGTGTTGAGCTGCAGAGTTAAATGACGAATAAGGCTCCAGTGTTAATTAATCTCTAGTGACCTAAATACAAGTAAACAGTGCACAGAAGCAGGGAAAAGAGCGAAAAAAAAAGGAAATCTTGGATGTAAAGGAAGTATTTTCGAATTTCACATTTTGAAAATCATCCTCGCTCTTTACAGTCCACTGTGACGTTCCTGTGTGGAATATTGTGTCCAACTTTGGTCACCGTACTTGAAAAAAGACACTTACAGAATGGAGAGAGTTAAGCATCGAGTTACAAGATGTTTCCCTGGCTGGGAAACAAGTCCAGTGAGAACGGAATTAAAATGACTTAAATTTATTCAGCTCAGAAAAAGAGAAGATTAAGAGTTGATCTAATATAGGTACTCAAAATTATCAAAAGTTTTGATAGTCTTAATCTAATAAGGTCTTTAAGGCTTGATTTGTCTGATCAAACCCATAGTAATAATAGAAAACTCGTGGGCAAACGTTTTAACTCGAATTAAGCGAATTACTCGTTCTTCAATTAAAGCAGTTGGGAGTAGCACTATAGTGACATTTAAAAATGGACTTGATAAATAATTCTCTTCAAATCCAAGGCTAACAACTACACCTTCTATGTCACATGAACTGTTATCAGGTTTTCCTCATTGCATCATCAGCATGCTATTCTATACTTCCTTTCTAATCTGTGAGTTTCTCGTATCTTCCACTATCAAAGACAGCCTCGAAAGGACCCAGTGGTCTACTGCTGTTTCCATTCCCTTGCAAATCTATGTCTACTGCTCCGCCTCGAAGAAATGAGTTGTGATACCCACGCTATAACATGACTCCTGTACCTCTCAACATTGGCTCGAAGTCGTCCAAGCTTCGTAGCAATCTACACTACCAAGACCCTCGACATAAGAAAGGAAGTTCCCGTTTGGCGTCGGGATGTCAAAAATGACACCTTGGGCCATATCTGGGCCAAGCACTCCTTTCATACACCGTCGATCTGCCGTCTGCTCCCAGTGATGCGTAGGATGTAACGGGTGTTGCGAAGATACATAGGGTCTCAGAAAGAGGACGGATGTGTTGGAGGAAGGATCTGACTGAAATTTCATCGTCCTTTTAATCTAAATGACACTAACCAAGATACCCCATCGACCACCTCTCCTCCCAGCAGAAAACCTGTGTTTTAAGATACGTCAGGTCATAGTTACTGGGAAAGAAATGAGAGGGTTTAGAGTTCCAAAGCTTCGAAGTACAAGGAAGGAAACAGTGTTGAATGAAGCCAATCATCAAGCCCTACCACTCACCAGCGCCATCCACCACAACAATCCAGTGTCTCAGTTCCAACGTGACTCTGCTCTTCAGTCCCCCACAGCAACGTTGCCCCTCACCTTCAGAGCAACTTTGTCTCTCAACTCCAGATGAGCATAACGCAGGGGATTTAAGTCTAAGACAATCACAAAACGCTCCATGACCTGTTCTGCAAATCTGCCCCCAAATTACATCTAAACTCTTCGTCAATTCCACAGGACTGAGATCGGCCATCCGAACGAAACGCCAGTCGACTCATGAGAAAAAAGAATAATGTCTGGCGAGAATGATCAAGTTTAGCCACTTCTAACGCGCCTTAAAGAAGTGACGGCCGTTATCATCCAAAGCCGAACATCGGGGACGACACCAAGAGCCAACACAACTTGTGTATTCTTATTCACATTCTTAGTCCTGTCTCTCATTCATGTTCCTGATGACTGACACCTTGATCCACACGTAGTCTGTCCCTCAAGCATAGTGCGCGTCCTGCGAGACGCGAGCTCCACTATTTAACTATAAGAGTCAGTTGACTATTGTGTTATTGTATTAGGATACACCCTATAATCACCTTTGGGTCTCTATCTGGAAGGGACCTAGTGTTAAACAGGACCCTTTTCCATAGACTCTTGTATCTCCAAAGCTGCGCTACGCTCAGTAGTAGGGACAATATGGACCCTTTTATCATTCTATATACAAGATGCTGCTTCAGCATACCTGGATGGCGATATAGACTGCAGTCTTTATATAAAGATATTTTCCCAAAATGAACTGGATGACCCAGTGCTATGTTAGTTAGTCACGAGCAAATCCAAGACAGAAATATGATATGTCTAGCAACAACTGAGAAATGAGAAGTTTTTCTGTGTTTGTTGAACATTTTGTTGACCATTGATGCGAAGGCTTTAAAAACCTCTGAGTGGAGTGAATTGACTGATGTTCATATGCTTGCTTCCACGTCGTATTATACCGTCGATGTGAAGCATTACGAAACAGATGTAACCCACAGGGGAATGATTGTTAATGAGCATTTGCCCTCTCAATACTGGATTTTACAAATGACGTTTGTGGTGATGAAATATAGCGCGCGCGCGCGTGTGTGTGTGTGTGTGTGTGTGTGTGCTATAACTATTCATGTGTTTAGGAAAGAGAGTTTTACACTGGCGTTGCCCCATCTCGTAACCTTTTATATTGTGTGAGTGTGTCTTGACTCGTGTGTGTGTGTGTGTGTGTGTGTGTGTGTGTGTGTGTGTGTGTGTGTGTGTGTGTGTGTGTGTGTGTGTGTGTGTGTGTGCGTGTGTGTGTGTTAGTACTGATAAGCGGTGAAACATGAGAGATATAAAAGTGCTGAGATCGCGGGGCTGCTGCTATCATACACCTCAAAGGGTGAGTCAGGAAGGAGAGGATCGTTAAGTGTGCTGCAGCAGCGCAGATCAAAGGCAGCGAGAGGGCACCGAGGAGGAGGAGGAAGAGGAGGAGGAGGTGTCCTGGATGGCGCGCGGCGTGAAAGCGAATAATAAAACACAGAAAGAGAGAGAGTCGGGGGCGCTCGGGTGTTCTCAGAGGCTCTTAAAGACTGTAGGAAACTGGAGGACAGGAGGGGGCGCTGAACGCGCGCCTCTCGCCAAGTTCCGTGGGATGAAAGAGCAGGAGGTGTCGGAAACGCTCCAGCCAACGGATGAAAATGCAGGAGAGTGTAGAACTGAGCGTCGCAGTGGCGCCCGGCCGGACTATGATGGACAGCAGGAAGGCAAGAAAGAGGATGCAGAGATTCTGCCTTCAGAGAGGAGAGAAGTTCAGCGATTATGGATCTAATGACTGAACTGTTCAGCAGAACGGCCTCCTTCCCAGGGATAAGGACAGGGGAAGAGGGAAGGAGATGGGAAGATCCAAGACGAACACTTCCTGCAGTGGTGGTGTTGTAGGTTAAAGGATGTAAGAGGGTAAAGGAAGGATTGAAATGTAATGAGAAACAAAACTGTTGAAAAGTATTTCGATCATAATATCACGAATTTATTTATTCCATTTCAGAAGTTTCTTTCAATGTTTTCATCATTTATTCCTTGTTTATGAATAATTCTTCTTGAATACCAGTTATCTGTTTATTTTACTTAACATCCTGGACATAAACAGGGAATTATCTTTCTCTGTTTCGAAAAGTCCTTCTTTTGGGGAATATATGAAGAGGGGAAATAGTCTGCACGTATTCTTGTGCCCAGATCTTTTAATAACATCTCAGAACATATACTGAAAATTTGAGACACCAACTTGAAAGTTATTTTCTATTGCACATCTTTTCTTGCTAGCGAATCTATTAATTCATTTTCGTAAAACACATCGTTCAATGACTTTAAAACTTTGACGCATTTCGTACGTTTGATTTCGAGGAAAGTTTTTGATTTTGGTAAAAACTGAAACTTTTGTCTAAATGATTTATGTAAGGATAATCCGCCTTTTCACCTCATCCCAAATAACACACACACCATTTCGAACAGCCAGAGTGTCATAGAAGATAAGATGCGATGGTACAGGCTTACATCCTCCACTCTCTTGGACCTTCTGTATTTCCAACAGTTTCCTGAATAGTATCAAAGTTATGTAAAGATATCTCCTACGTTGGTTTCACTTCGTGATTCCAACTGTCCGTGGTAAAGAACTCCAGGTACGATATCCAAAGTCTTCTTTAAATGGTGTATTCCATAATCATATCTGGGACTCAGCAATATCCTACAATCATATCTGACTGGCAACAGCATCTGGGACTCAGCAATGGGAAATAGAATAGAATATACGATGAAAACCCCATCAGAATTGTATGGTCTAGTGACTGTTCACAAGATGCAAGGAAGCTATGTGTGTTCCGTCTCCTAAGGCCTGACCAGCATCTGTGAGAGTTCAGCGTCTGCATAGATCGTGACCAATAAATATGTAAGAAGGTGTAAGAAATAGGACGAAGAAACGGAAGAAAAGGAGAAGAGAAATGAGAAGAGAAGAAGGGTGAGATCATGGGCAGAGAATAGGAGGAACGAGGAAGACCAGCTGGAACTATTCCTTGTGTCCACTGAAGAGCATCGTCTTTTATCTGTTAAGTCGGTTCTGGGAAGGTACCTCAGAACGCGAGGGATGGCTGTTCACAAATCATCATATACCTCAATGGAATCTTGACCATCAGTCGCCTGGAATTCGCAGAAGCATTAGAGCTGTCCTCAGATAATCATATACTGGCCACTGTGAAAATTCTTCGTTCCATCATTGTGAACTGAAGTGAAACACATCTCTTATCACTCCGCTGAAACACAGAGATTGGAAGGTGATCTTAACGCGTTTCAGTGGTTCAGCTTCCTAGTGAAACTCTTGCTTGTAGCTGTACACAATATACCAAACTCCAGTCTCCAGATGACTAAGATGGATGGATTGCTTCATGATTCTTTACCAACACAATGAATCTCCAGATCAGATCCTGCATCCTAGGATCGAACAGCATTCATGCTGCATAACGAGACTTTCGTCCAGAAAAACTCCCTATGAATATTAGGATCTCTCTCGCTGGTGCGTTGAATGAGTCAGTGGCTATTTCGAGTCCTGTTGCACAATCAAGGGTGGAGAAGGCCTTTAAAAAAACATGAGAGGATTCTCATTGCCCTTCGTACACCAACGCTCAAGAAGATCCACAGGGTACAGAAGATAATGTAAAGTATACGGTTAATGAAAGTCTCCGACTCTCTCTCTCTCTCTCTCTCTCTCTCTCTCTCTCTCTCTCTCTCTCTCTCTCTCTCTCTCTCTCTCTCTCTCTCTCTCTCTCTCTCTCTCTCTCTCTCTCTCTCTCTCTCTCTCTCTCTCCTCTAACCAACTGAGTTTTCCACCATATTCTACTTTTCACCTGCCTTACTCCGGTGCCCTTCCTTCAACTTTCGCCTGCCTCCCATCTTACCTCCCCCCAACTTTTCTTTCCTTCATGATTCCCTTCTTTTTATCTTTCTTCCTTTTAGTCTTAACATTACTCTACCGTATCTTCCCTCCACACCGCCCTGCATTCGCCTACTCCATCCTCCACCCTGGTCACCTTCCGCCTCTCCTCCCACCCAAGGACCATCATATGTGTACAGTGACCCTCAGTTCAGCCACCCTCCTACCCACTCCAACACAACCCCGTCTGCCAGCCATACATATGGGCCACATCTCGTCCTCCCCTCGCCAGGACAGACTCCTGTATAGTCACGTCTAATTTCCCTTTTCCCCTCGAAGGCTAAGTCCTCCTCCCTCACTCGTCCTATTCAGCTGGCAGAAGAATCCTAACAACAAGTAGTTATTTATATGTCTCCCCTTCCTGAGGTCTCTCTGTACCCAGCTGGTCAAGTGTCTCCATAGCTTGACCCCTCGATGTCAACAACTAAGTAGAGGGGAGAGATGCTCTCACTCCCCTCTCACTGCTACGTCCGCTTCTCTTCCCCTCAAGAAAATTAAAGCCTGATCAAAGAAAAGAAAATTCCAAAAGACCACGATTTCTTTTTTCCCCTCCTTTGGTTCTCAGTTTATCCCTATCTTAAAAGAGAGAGGTCGAGCCTTGGGATGACTGGAGGCTGATGGGATTTGTCCCGTGAGACATTAAAGTTAATCAGATCTTTCCTTCCCTCGGGTCGCCAGGAAGGCTTCTCGTGGAGACAATGGAGAGGGACAGTATGGAAAATCTCCCTCATGCTTCTCTTGGTAATCAGATCATATAGGATTTGGGTAACGATAAGGAGAGAGGGTTGTCATGTAAGGTGGGCAGCGCATGAGATGATGCCAATGTGAGGTGTGTTATATGGATACGTAATGAGATTTGTTTGATATCATCTGTATGTACAATATCTACCATGCGCATATACTTCAAGGTATACACAACACTGTAGCAGTTGCAGCAACAACACCAATAACATACACACAGACACACACACACTCACACACACACAGGCCAGTTTTATGACAGTTTCCCGTCACTGTCGACAGTGTTACCTTCCTCCAATATAAAAAGCCACCATGGCTGGCAACACTGTCAGAGGCAGAGGCTCCGGCGTCCGTACCGGAGAGCTTGACTGATGTGTGTCTGTAGAACCCAAATTACATTATCAAAATCCATAATTTTTACCGTCATCATCATGGATCACCAGCTGGAGAGTTTTTCCTGATAACTGAAGTGTATAGTCGGGGAATAATTATCGTGTTTAATATGTTGGATGAAAGGGAGAGCTGTGTTTGACTGGGTGATGTCGACCAGACTCACTTTGATCCCTGCATGATGTCGACCAGACCCACTTTGATCCTTGCATGACAAGTGCATCAGCTGCTGGCGAATGTTTTGGCTTTTGTTATACCCGCTATGCTCATGCTTATGGTTAATACCTTTAGGTTTATGCCTTCTATCTGTCTATTTCACTGTAGCTGTAGACCTTCTATATGATAGACATGATCTCTCACTTTATCCAATTGCATCTAGAGCCTTTTTCAATCAGTCGAACCCCAAAATCACAGCTGTTCTGTTACATTATATAATATACTCACCTCTCATACATGCCTCAATATGGCATCCTTCTGTTCGTGTTTCTCAGGCCATTTCCTATGGTGTGTCTCTCACTTTATCCAATTGCTTCTAGAGCCCCTTTCAGTCAGTCGAACCCCAAAATCACGGCTGTTCCATTGCATTATATAATATACTCACCTCTCATACATGCCTCAATATGGCATCCTTCTTCTCGTGTTTCTCAGGCCATTTCCTACGGCGTGTACTTTCTCCCAACTCTCTGACACATTGTAGGTGTCAACATGTCTTCAACATTTCACCGGAATTTGAAGCTCAAGGATTGTTGTGGACGTATTTTCTTCCCCCTTTACCCCACTTCAGTTTTCGTCTCGTGGGTACGGAGGGGAGGACATACAGCTGGCTAAGTGAGTGGCAGAAGAGACTAACGTGTGTAGGGGCAGAGAGTGAGTACATGCTATGAATCATTCCCTAGTTAGTATATTAGACGTGAGTCTGAGGAGAGCTTTGCGTGTGGTGGACTCCAACATTTGTATATTTAGCTGTTTCCCCTCATGATATGGGTTATTTCTCTGTTAGTAAAGTTGCTACATATTTCTGTCTGTTAGTCACAGTGTTGATATATACTTTTGTGTATTAGTAACGGTCTTGTTATAAATATCTGTGTGTTAGTAACGGCCTTGATATATTTTTCTGTGTGTTAGTAACGGTCTTGCTATACATTTCTGTGTGTTAGTAACGGTCTTGCTATACATTTCTTTGTGTTAGTAACGGTCTTGCTATACATGTTAGTAACGGTCTTGTTATACATTGTGTTAGTAACGGTCTTGCGATACATGTTAGTAACGGTCTTGTTATTCATTTCCGTGTGTTAGTAACGGTCTTGCTATACATTTCTGTGTGTTAGTAACGGTCTTGCTATACATTTCTTTGTGTTAGTAACGGTCTTGCTATACATGTTAGTAACGGTCTTGTTATACATTGTGTTAGTAACGGTCTTGCGATACATGTTAGTAACGGTCTTGTTATACATTTCCGTGTGTTAGTAACGGTCTTGCCATACATTTCTGTGTGTTAGTAACGGTCTTGCTACACATTTCTTATTTAGTGATCCAATGAGGAAAGGCTGTGGCCTGTGGAGTCTGTCAGGTCAATCGGTCACTACCTGGCACAACACTGTGGCTGTGTGGTTGAACAGCTGATCATCAGTTTTGCCACATCTTGTTATACCACTGTGGCTGTATGGCCGTCCCAGCTGGTTATCAGCTTGGCCACAGCATGATACACCACTGTGGCTCTATGGTCGTCCCTGCTGGTCGTCAACTTGGCCACAGCTTGGTACATCACTGTGGCTATATGGTCATCCCTGCTGGTCGTCAACTTGGCCACAGCTTGGTACATCACTGTGGCTATATGGTCATCCTAGCTGGTCGACAATTTGGCCACAGCATGATACACCACTGTGGCTGTATGGTCGTCCCAACTGGTCGTCAGTTTGGCCACAGCATGATACACCACTGTGGCTATATGGTCGTCCCAGCTGGTCGTCAGCTTGGCCACAGCTTGATACACCACTGTGGCTATATGGTCGTCCTAGCTGGTCGACAATTTGGCCACAGCATGATACACCACTGTGGCTATATGGTCGTCCCAGCTGGTCGACATTTAGCCATAGCATGATACATCACTGTAGCTATATGGTCGTCCTAGCTGGTCGTCAGCTTGGCCACAGCATGATACACCACTGTGGCTGTATGGTCGTCGCAGCTGGTCGCCAGCTTGGCCACAGCTTGGTACACTACTGTGGCTATATGGTCGTCCCAGCTGGTCGTCAGCTTGGCCACAGCTTGGTACACCACTGTGGCTGTATGGTCGTCCCAGCTGGTCGTTAGTTGGCCACAGCTTGGTACATCACTGTGGCTATATGGTCGTCCCAGGTGGTCATCAGCATGGCCACAGCATGTTAGACTACTGTGGCTATATGGTCGTCCCAACTAGTCGACAATTTGGCCACAGCATGATACACCACTGTGGCTGTATGGTCGTCCCAGCTGGTACTCAGTTTGGCCATAGCTTAGCACACCGCTGTGGCTGTGTTCAGTCAGGGGCATCTGCATATGCAAATGTTATCTGTGTGTTCCTGGACCTGGTCTTATATGACGACACTCCAGAGGATTTGTCCCAGCAGTGATTCCAGGAGACTGAGGCATTCACAGGGGTCATTTGAATAACCAACACCTACTCAAACTCTCTCATATTCCATATGAACAGCTTGATGGCGCCAGAGTGACTAAAAGGACCAGTTCTACTGAGGTAGAGGCTGGAAGTTCGGGTTCTGATCCTACTTGCCTCACAGGGTGAACCTGCAGCTCACTGCATATGTCCACATGATAGCGAAATCAAAGAGGATCATAAGTAATGCCAGCTACATTATTCCTGTGTATGCTAGTGACCACGAATGTAACATCAGTAGTTCATACAATTTTACTGAATATGTAATTTTTTTATACATGTGGCACAACACGTTTCGTGGAGACAATCCACTTCATCAGGTAACAGTACTTAACAAAGTTATCTAAATCCCAATATACATATATATATATATATATATATATATATATATATATATATATATATATATATATATATATATATATATATATATATATATATATATATGTATATATATATATATATATATATATATATATATATATATATATATATATATATATATATATATATATATATATATATGTATATATATATATATATATATATATATATATATATATATATATATATATATATATATATATATATATGTATATATATATATCTTTCTTTCTTTCTTTCATACTATTCGCCACTTCCCGCGTTAGCGAGGTAGCATTAAGAACAGAGGACTGGGCCTTTGAGGGAATATCCTCACCTGGCCGCCTTCTCTGTTCCTTCTTTTGGAAAAAAAAATGCAATACCTGCAATATAGGTATTGCATGGAACAGATGAATAGCTGGTCTCTCAGTCTCTATGAAACTGACTGACAGCTTCACCAAGAGACCTTCAATAATGATGGTGTCTGTCGTGAGTGGGCGCCGCGCTGCGCTGCCTCCTACTCCCGCCAGGCTCAGAGTGTCCATGGCAAGATCCTTCTTACCTTGATGGACGCCAGAGGGATGGTAGCAGCTCAGGCCAGCTAGCAGCTCCTGGCTGCAGGAGAAACTTACAAATCACAGCAGCTTTGACACTCAGGGGGGAGCCTGTCTGCTGCGGAGGACAGTTTCAAGAGGCCAGGCAGACACATTTTCCTGAAGGCGAGAGGATGGAGAGCATTGTGGATTTCAGATGTCGAGAAAACATTTCTGGCGAGGTTGGTGTGATGGATGCTGAGAGATCGGAAAGTCTCCTTGAAGGACAGGCAACTTACGGGAGCTCTGAGGTAGTAAGAAAGAGAGCTTGCAGATGAGGTGATGACCTTTGGCAGCTAGCGTTAACATGTGAACTATGGACATGGAAGACACAAATGAAGTGGAAATAAAGCCTCAGTATCTGGTTGAGAAGTGGAGAACCTAGAAAGACTTAGATGTGGAGAAAGTCGCGTTCGATGGAGAGAAAGTGAAAGACGACTTTTTAATCAAGTTTGAACGCGTGTAAAGGACAAGGACGGAGGAGGATGAGAAAGAAAGTGTTTATAAATGGGGGGGAAAAAAGGAAAGAAGAATGAGGTGGATAGACAGAGAGAGAGCGAGGGAGATACGCCAATGAGAGGATGGCTATGTTGATCGCCAAAAGGGATAGGAGACGAGCCGGGAAAGCGGTGCTCGAAGGGAATGTTTGACCCACTGTCAAAGTATACATGTGGACCTCACCGATACCTGAACCATAACACTGAGTGCAAATATGAACACATAATATTTCTCGATAATCAATGCGAGATCATCAATATAGGAATATTTAAAATACGTTGATTCATATTAGTTGAATAATAGATCCACAGGTTGAATAATATATCCTGCTCTCGTAGCCTTGATAAATATTTCTCATCACGTGACGTTCTGCTATACAAGAGCATGGTAATCTAAGCTGGATTTATCATGAGCCAAAAGTTTTACTCCAACATGACTTCTAAGAAGATTGCCATAAATAACCCCAAACAATGGAAAGAAACGAAGGACGAAGTGCCAGGTTACGTTCTGGCAGAGTTATCGTACGTAATATCGAACTTGTGAACAGCGTGGATCGGAAATGAAAAATGTTAGACAGTCCAAAACAAAAACCTGTGATTGGCTGGAGAAAAGAATTAATCTTACAGATATCGTCAACCAATCACAGAACTGATCGAGAAAATATTCAGACAGACAGGAATAACGATTACATAAACGAAAACTTCCTGCAATATTTTCAGGCGAGCGACATGACTCTCAAGGCTGTAACAACTTGTCTATCCCAGCTTGCTGCTATCCAGTCACACAGCGTTAAGTGACCCTGACATGATTAAAGGCCAGAGGTGGGCGAGAGGACGTGCTGATGTAATGGGTCGCAGGAGGGGAAGTGTGGACCTGAATACATTGCCAGACAGAGGCCAAGATATTTCAAAATATGGCTTTAACAGGCAATCTAGTCGGGTAGATTAATGCTGTGGTATCAATTATAAAGGACCGACTTGCTCAGTGCTGTAGGCACCTCAAAGAAGTGTTTTTGAGAGTTGATTATATATATATATATATATATATATATATATATATATATATATATATATATATATATATATATATATATATATATATATATATACCAAATGGCGTCCTAGCTTCGTCTCTTCTATGTACATCAACTGACTTATATATCTCTCTTGTGTCTCCCTTGATTATGTGATTATTACACGAAAGTGCACTTGGGAACTTATCGTGTTTCATTTTCCCCGTGGACTCATAGGATATATATATATATATATATATATATATTATATATATATATATATATATATATATATATATATATATATATATATATATATATATATATATATATATATATATATATATACATTTCTCAGTGGAGTTATTCGCAGCGACAATATCTTGCTTTTTACTGCCTCCCGCCGTCGGTATATGTTGCTTTAAAGCTAAACTCTCTAAAAAAAATATTGTAGAATGTTGAGTCGCTAGATTTATACGCTTCAGCCACCGCTGCTGGCACATGCCATATTTCTTCCTAGTCAATATTATTGGTGAGTTACTGAGGTCATTCACGATATTGAATCGTGCCCTTTCGCAAATGTATGATCCTACGGTTCCTGGTTTTTATCCACAGTGATCAGGGTCTGTAATATACCGTGCATAATTTGTCATATATATACATATATATATATATATATATATATATATATATATATATATATATATATATATATATATATATATATATATATATATATATATATATATATATATATATATATATATATATATATATATATGAAATTAGGATAAAGGTTTCTTTTCCGTGGGCAAAAGAGATCTATAATTTGAATATCAGTGGCTGTAGTATGGCTAGCTTTGATGTAAAAGTCTTTGTTTACAAACATATCCCGCTCGAGGAAACCATCAAAACCCGTACTAACAACCAATTAGCCATACAAACACAGTTCATGGGTTAACTAGGCCTTAGTTTTCAAGGATAATTGTCTTTGTCGTCTAGTGATTTCTTTTTCTCTCTCTCTTCTGTTCAGTGGCGTTACATTTAGGCAACGGATAGTGTAATGATAGGTTGCTTACTCGGTTTAACATTAGCTGATGTATTTCCATGCCACCATGAAGTTAGGGACCTGGAGGAGTGTTCAGTCATACTTGAAACATTGAAACATTGAGAGATGCTTTGTGGAAGGTCTTCAGAAAACATAGTGTGGGAGGAAACGCTACTAGAGGCAGTAAGATGGTTTTATCAAGGTTGTAAGGTATGTGTACGAAAAAGAAGAGAGGAGAGTGAATGGTTTCAAGGGAAGATTGGTCTGCGGCAGGGGAGCGTGATGTCACTATGGTTAATTATTTTGTTTGAAGATGGAGTAGTGAGGGAGTTTAATGCGAGGGTCTTGGAGAGAGGAGCGAGCATGCAGTCTTGGGAAGTAAGTCAGTTGATCGGTTGGGTCTTAGTCTCATCAAATGCCAGAATCTTTATGGCCTGAGACATCGTCAAGACGTGACCCATAATCAAAAACCTCTGACACCTTCCTCAAGTGTTAGATATAATTCTTAAGTTCCCATATACTCCCACTTTAAATATGGCTCAGACTTCTTACATCCCCCAGCTCTTAACCCAATTAGGTAGATTAACGTCTCAAGATATGCGACCAGTAATTTCCAGTGGATGAGTTCCTTGCATGCATCGTATAGTTGCTCACAAGATAAGTAATGACGACATCTATGCAACATTCCCAGATTATGAGAAATGGGTTTTGTCATGTTCATTAGGTTGGGTTTCCAAGACAGAGTGGAGGATATGGCTATATCCAACAAGTTTCTATTATTGCAAGGTTGAAATGCTGTACTTGGAGAGTCATTTGTAAAAAACGAGTTTGATTTAGGGAGAGTTACTGGTAGAAATTGCTTCTTATCTTGTTAGGATATGTTGAGTAGGGGGATAAGGTGGGGGTGCAGTATGTGGATGGCATGGGATAAGAGGTTGTGTCCCGTGGTATGTATGGAGTTTTGGTGAGTGGTAGTGTGTGAGGCATATGGAGGATGTGGTTTGTGACGTGTGGTAGTGTGTGAGGCATATGGAGGATGTGGTTTGTGATGTGTGGTGGCATGTGAGAATGTTTTGTGACAGGATGGTACCATGTAGAGGTGATACGTATGTAGATATTGTGATATGTTGGGAGTTGTGGTAAAATGGGAGAGGTACTACATGTGGTGGAGGGGTGTGGGTGTGGAGGGAAGGACTGTAGTCAACATAAAGTACGTACAATCGGAGGAAGTAGGCAGGATTTGAGTAGACATTTTCACGCTACAATTTTTCACCTCTGTTTAATCCGTGAAGGTTCATGAGAGAGCTATGCACGGGGTATATACAGGCTATTATCCTTGTAGATAAAAGAGAAACAGTAGGATCATATATTCTCGAAAGTGCACATGTTAATCTCCTAAATGACGCCAGTAACTCAACAGTAATTTGGACTACAGAGAAATATTGTGTCCGTCAGCAGTGTTGCTGCCGCTGGGACGCGCACATCTCGTGGCACAACATTTTACAGTAGTTTTTTTAATAGTTTCAAATACGTTGAAATATAGTGAGGCAACGAGGTAGTACAGATTGAGGTAATGTTGATGAGAATGACTATACACACACACACACACACACACACACACACACACACACAAACATACGTGCACATGCACATACCCACACAGGTATATATACATATATATATATATATATGTAATATATATAATACTTCCCACGTATTCCCTGCGTGTCGTGGAAGGCGACTAAAAGGGGAGGGAGCGGGTGGCGGGAAATCCTCCCCTCTCTATTTTCTAATTTTCCAAAAGAAGGAACAGAGAAGGGGGCCAGGTGAGGATATTCCTTCAAAGGCCCAGTCCACTGTTCTTAACGCTACCTCGCTGACGCGGAAGATGGCGAATAGTATGAAAGGAAATATATATATATATATATATATATATATATATATATATATATATATATATATAGTAATTCGGGTCTATATATTTGGCCTCGCGCCATTAACCTACCCAACTATATCATCCGTAAATGACATGTTTTTTGAAATATGTTGGCCTCTGTCTGGTAATGTATTCAGGTCCACACTTCCCTTCCCGCGGCCCATTACATCCTCTCGCCCACCTCTGGCCTTTAATCATGTCAGGGTCACTTAACGCTGTGTGACCGGATAACAAGCCGAGAGAGACAAGCTGCTGTGGTTGAAAAGAATTTCACCAACACATCAAAAATTTAGATTTTAAATCAGTCTCATTATTTCTTCTGATTATCAAGTCGAGGTACATGCTTTTTTCTTTTCCTTCTTCCATCTTCCGTTGACAAGATGTCTTTACGATGAACATCTTTCAGTGCGTCCAAAATTGTTTGCCGTGAATTCGCTAAGCAGTGTCATTGGTCGATTCACACTGCTCAAAGCCTAGGTGTGATGTACGATAACATTCAATTCCTGGCAGTAAAGCTAGCATTAGGCCTTCGTACTGGTATCGTTGGGAATGACGGAGTGGCGCTTGTCACACAATTGAGGTTGAAGTCCATCTTTTCCTTCGCATTAGATTCAGCTTAAATGATCAAGTTCTTAGATGCTATTCTGGATGGCAGAATATTACGTGACATGATACGGAAGCTGGATAAATCATTTATTTAATCAGAATAGACTTATTGTAACTACTTGATAACTGAGCTTCGATTATCAGGTCACATCCAGTGCTGTCTGCATACATCTTCATGTGTCAGTATCATCTACATGCACCTCCCCATCCAACATGGTGGCTCAAGCGTCCTCTTCGTGCACCACAATCCCGGCTGATCTCCACACGCCCCTGCGTGTTATAGGCCTCCCTCACCCGCCTCCCTCAGATATACTTTCTACACACGAATTCCTTCTGTTCTTTCCACGCATTCATACTATCTCGGAAACCCATCCTTCATATTTTCTCATCTTAGTCACACCTTCTCTCGTTCCGCACGTTTTACGAACATTAAATATTTCTGTGGATCTCGACCACACCCCGAGATGACTGACCCCACTCAACCACACCCCGAGATGACTGACCCCACTCAACCACACCCCGAGATGACTGACCCACTCACCATCACGCGATTCTCCCAAGTGCAGAGCCTTGAGGCAAACCCCTCATCCGTTGTAACACTTCAGAATGTAATTCAATCCTGTTTTATTCTATATATATATTTTGTGTTGCATCACTCATCATCAATTTGACTGAAGATGGGCAGTGTTGATGTGCCCAAAACGTCTCATATATTTCAAGAATAAAGTGAAAATGAATATAGGACATTTATTTCACACTTTACCTGAAGAAACAAAGCGTATGGTGTGAAAAAAAAAAACAGAATTCTAATTGACTTAATACGCACTGGTATTCAAAAATCATTGTACGCAATTCTCTGCTTTCGGAGTTCCAGGGTGAGCCTCCTTTTCAGTATAGGAAGTAAATCTTCACCGTGGTCAACAGTACATACAGAAATGATGGAGCTAGCAATACGTAGCATCGTATTTGATTCAGCAGTCACATGGACGAGGCAAACATATGCAATTGGCTCTGTGAGGCAAGTAGGATCAGAACCCGAACTTCCAGCCTCTACCTCAGTAGAACTGGTCCTTTTAGTCACTCTGGCGCCACCAAGCTGTTCATATGGAATATGAGAGAGTTTGAGTAGGTGTTGGTTATTCAAATGACCCTTGTGAATGCCTCAGTCTCCTGGAATCACTGCTGGGACAAATCCTCTGGAGTGTCGTCATATAAGACCAGGTCCAGGAACACACAGATAACATTTGCATATGCAGATGCCCCTGGCTGAACACAGCCACAGCGGTGTGCTAAGCTATGGCCAAGCTGACGACCAGCTAGGACGACCATATAGCTACAGTGATGTATCATGCTATGGCTAAATGTCGACCAGCTGGGACGACCATACAGCCACAGTGGTGTATCATGCTGTGGCCAAACTGTCGACTAGTTGGGACGACCATACAGCCACAGTAGTGTACCAAGCTGTGGCCAAATTGTCGACCAGCTGGGACGACCATACAGCCACAGTGATGTACCAAGCTGTGGCCAAGCTGACGACCATCTGGGACGACCACGGAGCCATAGAGGTGTAACAGGCTGTGGCTAAGCTTTTAACCAGCTAGATCGACCACACAACCAAAGAGGCATGCGCCAGGTGATGATGGTTCATCCACCAGTAGCGTGCTATCTAACAGCTCCCACGGACCACAGTCTCTCTTCTCGATATCATTTTAAAGGTAATAATACAGAGACACCCATACTGACAGGGAGAAATAGCCTCTAGGATCCCACAAGATGCGTAAGATATAAGAGTAGGATCCCATCACTTACAGGGGGGTCTCCTCAGACTCATGTCCACGACGCAAACTGGGAAAAGATTCATCGTTTGTACCCCCTATTGCTCCTACATACACTAGATGCATGAGGGACGATGACTTGTACTTCCCTTCCTTGTCTCCTTCCTCACTCTTCATCATGGGACCCGCCCTGCCAGCTGTATATCATCCCATACGTACCCTAGTGAGGAAAACAGAAATGATTTAGAAGAGTCAAGGAGCTGGGTCGGGGGCTATGGCGACCTTTGAGTTTCAACCCTTAAAAGATGTGAAGAAAATGAAAGTTTGGGACAGTAACAAATTTCAAGTTTTTGAAACACTAGCTAAGAGTTAGTAGACACTACAGAAATAGCCAAAAGAATCTGAAAAAGGAGGATTGTATAGTGAGGCATAACAAAGAGTTGAGCGTTTCACATGAAGCGTAGGGAAACGTGTGATACATACACTGACAACGAGTTCGAATGAATTCAGTGAAGCTTCACAAAAGCACCTAGGGTCAGTACTGATACGTCGAAGAACCCAGTTTTCTAGCTCGGTATAAAGTGGCGTAAAAGCAAAAACATAAAGTGAGAGATCATGTCTATCATATAGAAGGTCTACAATTACGATGAAATAGATAGATAAGGGGGAATAAACACTTGAAGGTATTAACCATAAGCATGAGCATAGTGGGTATAACAAAAGCCAATACATTCGCCAGCAGCTGATGCACTTGTCATGCAGGAATCAAAGTGGGTCTGGTCGACATCATGCAGGGATCAAAGTGAGTCTGGTCGACATCATGCAGGGATCAAAGTGAGTCTGGTCGACATCATGCAGGGATCAAAGTGAGTCTGGTCGACATCATGCAGGGATCAAAGTGAGTCTGGTCGACATCATGCAGGAATCAAAGTGGGTCTGGTCGACATCATGCAGGGATCAAAGTGGGTCTGGTCGACATCATGCAGGGATCAAAGTGAGTCTGGTCGACATCACCCAGTCAAACACAGCTCTCCCTTTCATCCAACATATTAAACACGATAATTATTCCCCGACTATACACTTCAGTTATCAGGAAAAACTCTCCAGCTGGTGATCCATGATGATGACGGTAAAAATTATGGATTTTGATAATGTAATTTGGGTTCTACAGACACACATCAGTCAAGCTCTCTGGTACGGACGCCGGAGCCTCTGCCTCTGACAGTGTTGCCAGCCATGGTGGCTTTTTATATTGGAGGAAGGTAACACTGTCGACAGTGACGGGAAACTGTCATAAAGTTGGCCTGTGTGTGTGTGTGTGTGTGTGTGTGTGTGTGTGTGTGTGTGTGTGTGTGTGTGTGTGTGTGTGTGTGTGATTACTATTTTTGTGTTACGGAGAGAGAGTTTTTCATTCGAGTTGTCCAGTTTCTTTGCCTTGTACATATATGTATCGAGCCATTTCTTGCCTGTGCGCGCGCGCACACACACACACACACACACACACACACACACACACACCAGCCTAAGTGAAGTACCTGCTTATGGACCAACCCCGAGGGAGGATAAACAGCTGGGATTAGTTTTGGGCCCACTGCCGCGCCCAGGATTCGAACGTATGGTCATAAGGGCCCGACCCTGCCTCTGTGTGTGTGTGTGTGTGTGTGTGTGTGTGTGTGTGTGTGTGTGTGTGTGTGTGTGTGTGTGTGTAATTACTCATCTGATAACAGCTATTCTTACTGTGTGGGGAGGGATTTAACTCGCGAGGCCTAATCACGTTCTTCACCCTCATACATCGTCTTAGATATATGTTTGCTGTCTGGATTAACCATGTCCTCAGTCGTCTTATTCCATTCATCATCTACTCTCGTACTATAAAAGTATTTCTTTACATCTTTGTTAAGAAGTTTCTTGATTGATTTATGTGTGTATGTGTGTGTGTGTGTGTGTGTGTGTGTGTGTGTGTGTGTGTGTCTGTGTGTGTCTGTGTGTGTTATTGGTGTTGTTGCTGCAACTGCTACAGTGTTGTGTATACCTTGAAGTATATGAGCATGGTAGATATTGTACATACAGATGATATCAAACATATCTCATTACGTATCCATATAACACACCTCACATTGGCATCATCTCATGCGCTGCCCACCTTACATGACAACCCTCTCTCCTTATCGTTACCCAAATCCTATATGATCTGATTACCAAGAGAAGCATGAGGGAGATTTTCCATACTGTCCCTCTCCATTGTCTCCAAGAGAAGCCTTCCTGGCGACCCGAGGGAGGAAAGATCTGATTAACTTTAATGTCTCACGGGACAAATCACATCAGCCTCCAGTCATCCCAAGGCTCGACCTCTCTCTTTTAAGATAGGGATAAACTGAGAACCAAAGGAGGGGAAAAAAAGAAATCGTGGTCTTTTGGAATTTTCTTTTCTTTGATCAGGCTTTAATTTTCTTGAGGGGAAGAGAAGCGGACGTAGCAGTGAGAGGGGAGTGAGAGCATCTCTCCCCTCTACTTAGTTGTTGACATCGAGGGGTCAAGTTATGGAGACACTTGACCAGCTGGGTACAGAGAGACCTCAGGAAGGGGAGACATATAAATAACTACTTGTTGTTAGGATTCTTCTGCCAGCTGAATAGACGAGTGAGGGAGGAGGACTTAGCCTTCGAGGGGAAAAGGGAAAATTAGACGTGACTATACAGGAGTCTGTCCTGGCGAGGGGAGGACGAGATGTGGCCCATATGTATGGCTGGCAGACGGGGTTGTGTTGGAGTGTGTAGGAGGGTGGCTGAACTGAGGGTCACTGTACACATATGATGGTCCTTGGGTGGGAGGAGAGACAGAGGGTGACCAGGGTGGAGAATGAGGTAGACGAATGGAGGGCAGTGTGGAGGGAATACTAGGTAGAGTAGGGTTTAGAATGAAGGGAAGAAGGGTAAGAAGGAGGGCAGTGTAAGGGAAGGAAAGGTTGGAGGGAAGTGAGATGGGAGGGAGGCAGAGGTTGAAGGAAGGGGCACCAGAGTGAGGCTGATGGAAAGCAGGATATGCTAGACACGGTTGGTTAGAGATGAGGCTTGATCCTGGCCAAGAGAGACGAAGTATTTCATAAACAGAAAATTTAACATTATCTTCTGTAATCTGTAAACCTACTTCAGTCTTCATGTCAGAGAGGCAATAGGAACTCCCTCATGTTCTTCAAAGGTGTTCTTCAACCATGACCGCACAATAGAAATCGAAATATCCAGTGACGCATTCAACGCTTCAGCGAGAGAGAGAGAGAGAGAGATCCGAATCTTGATATAAGACAGAGGGGATCATTCATGCACAATGAATGCTGTTTGATCCAAGGGCACGGACTATGCACAATGAATGCTGTTTGATCCAAGGGCACAGGCTATGCACAATGAATGCTGTTTGATCCAAGGGCACAAGCTATGCACAATGAATGCTGTTTGATCCAAGGGCACAGGCTATGATCAATGAATGCTGTTTGATCCAAGGGCACAGGCTATGATCAATGAATGCTGTTTGATCCAAGGGCACAGGCTATGCACAATGAATGCTGTTTGATCCAAGGGCACAGGCTATGATCAATGAATGCTGTTTGATCCAAGGGCACAGGCTATGATCAATGAATGCTGTTTGATCCAAGGGCACAGGCTATGCACAATGAATGCTGTTTGATCCAAGGGCACAGGCTATGATCAGATATCATCTTGAGATGTGTATATGTTTTGATGTGGTCGAAGCTCCGTGTTCATGTGAAAATGAATCATATGTGTAACTGCCTGAAATAGAGATAATCCAAGACATTGGCAAAGAGGAATTTTTACAATCGAATTCTATCTTCTATGACACTTTGAACGTTGGAGTCAGCATGTCTGATGCAGCTCTGGTATGATATAAGAATGCTGGTTTGAATTAAAGAATTGTCAGTGGATATTACTAAGACAGTAACTCAAGCTTGTTCTAAATGCTTATTCACACGAAGGAGATAAATTGATATTCTCAATGCCTTTGTATGTGCTTAGAAATCATTTTTTCAAAAAATTACACATTTGATATCTGTTAACCTCTCGTATTCATTTGATGGTGAGCTTTGTGAAATGGACGTAAAATGAACTGCATGCAATACAATATGTAGAATGAAAAACAAAACAGTAGAAGTTAATCCACCGGATCTTTAATATTTTTGAAATGAAATGAAAAGATCTGGGCAAAATACTGTGTGGGCGTTGATTCTTTCCCACACACACACACACACACACACACACGCACACACACACACACACACACACACACACACACACACACACACACACACACACACACACACACACACACACACACACACACACACACACACACATACATATATTCCTATGAGTCCACGGGGAAAATGAAACACGAAAATGAAAGCACTCATTCGATTATGTGGGAGACATTCTACAACCAAGCAGGAGACATTCTATTAGGCACAACAATTTAACCTCTACAATTACCTTACACTTCTGTTCATGATTCAGGCTGTGAAGGACCTAGCAAACGAAATCACGGATTATTCTCACAGTCTGATATTTGGTTCATGAAGTAGCTTAACCATATGAAGAAAGCAGCCATAACTGGCATACAACCTCCCTCCCTCCCTCACAGACTGGTTGCCGTGGTGGAGGGCGTAAGCCTCCTGCTGCAGATCACTGACCACTGGTACCGACCAGCTGCTTCGTATGATCACCTTCCCTTCGTTAATGCAGTAAATCCTTCCTTCCTAGTTATGACCATTATTAATGCAATGCTAGCGATATGTGCTTGAACTTATAGATAACACTGAATATCTTCTGATCTGTCTTTTAGTTTTACTATACCGTTCTAGAGAAAGACAGCCTTCTTGTCTGATAGAGAGACGGCTGGGGTAGGCATGGAACAGACACACAGACAGACAGACACACACACACACACACACACATAGGATATATATATATATATATATATATATATATATATATATATATATATATATATATATATATATATATATATATATATATATATATATATATATATATATATATATATGTATGTATATAAGAAATCAGGGAGTACAATGTTACTTTCATCTTTATATCTCTACGGATTACTGTTTTAATGAAATTGGAAAAGCTATTAGGAAATGATAGTTTTAGGCAAATTAAAACTCTAAATAGTAAATTCCCAACGGGAAACACGTTCTCTGTGTTATTTACATATAGGTTTGTGTGTATGTGTAGTACAATGCTACTTTCATCTTTATATCTCTACGGATTACTGTTTTAATGAAATTGGAAAAGCTATTAGGAAAATGATAGTTTTAGGCAAATTAAAACTCTAAATAGTAAATTCCCAACGGGAAACACGTTCTCTGTGTTTATTTACATATAGGTTTGTGTGTATGTGTGTGTGTGTGTGTGTCTGTGACTATATGTAGCTATGTATTTGTACAGAACCTTAGGAAGTGTAGCATCTCATGGGGGCCTCATCCCTTCCTCCTTTAACATAAACACATATGAATAAACTCGCTGAAAAAAAATGAGCACAAAAGCTCCAAGCTTTCAAGGCCATTTTCAAATGGCTTAAAACAGTAGAAAGCTTGAGGCTTCTCTGTTTATTTTCCCAGCGAGTTTACTCATATCAGAGCTTCACCTGCGTATGCCATTCACTACAACAGATATATTACGTGAACTCCATTTTTTCTTTCTCCTGTAAAATCTATTTGTTAGAGATTTTCTTCCATAGCATCACCTGGGAGTAGAACTCACATTCTACGAGAAATTAATTCAAAAATTGCTGGTACGCTTATAGGTTTATGTTTGCCTCTGACATCAAAGACGTCCTTCGAGAGGATCAGACGACAAGATCTATGGCGATCTCCGGAGCATCATTTCCCAGCCATCCTATCCTCATTAGTACATTCAAATGACCTCCCTACCGTACATAACAGGTTTGAAATGTATAGTTAAACCGCACTGTTTGCGATGCTTGCTGATGATCCACTTTAACTGGGTTTTCGCTCTCCTGTGTGGATAGACGTTGCTCAGCTCATCCAGCCTATTCTTCTTCAATTCAGTGGATAATTGAATACCACATAGCCAGCCGACAGCTCATAACTTGGCTCTGGTCAACCCAAAGGCGTCCGTATCAGATTACATTGCCAATTGGACATACTTCAACTTTTGGTAATAACATCAACTTCTGTGAGAAGCTACGATCTCATAACACAGACTTATTTCGGGTACCTCACAACCCGGCTCATATACTGTCCCTCGGCGCCTTTCCAGCTAAAAAGTAATATTCTTTAGGCCGAAGTTTCAGACAAATAGAAAAAAAATGCATTTTCGCATTTCTTCTGAAAGTTGGATGTGATACTGTTCACTTGCGAAACTCGTAAAGGCGGAAAAAATGTATATTTATATATATATTCTTTTTGTTTCGTAACTTCGCCTGAAACGAGTAGATTGAAATGGAACAAATTTTCAAGTTTAGCCAATTTTGACATCATAAAGTTAGTTTACTTGCTCTATGGATCGTGTTACTCAGAGTGTATTGAAATATGCATTACGAACTGAATTTTTAAACTGTCTCAAGTTTCTGAACACGAGAAGGGATAAGAGAAACAAGTTAGAGGCAAAAATGTATACTGAGAAGGTAAGATTTTTTTTTGTCTCAGTTCCTGGTTTTTAGTTCAATTTTTCACTGGCTACATCAACCATGATTTAAGAAATCATATAGTTTTTCCACAATACTATCATCTGCGCACCACGTTGGTATCGTGGTTGGCGTTACTTCGGTTCGATTCCCGGCTCAGGTAGACGTTGAGCAGCAGCTTAACACCACCCCTTCTATAGCTGTTCATCCTCCCCTCATTTGGTAGAGAGAACACAACGAACTTGTGTGCTAACGGTACAGCAACCCCGCAGCTCAGGACTCAGCCAGTCAACAGCTTCTAAGTCTGCTCGAGTTATATTGAGACCATCCTCGGCAACATAGCACTGACTGACGGTCCTTTCAGCCTGCCTGGTGCTGTTGCGTTGTGCTAAGCTGTCTACGACCTATGGAAACCTCGCTCCATATGTCTTCTCGAGTTTAGAAAAACAAAGCCCCTTTAGTAATATCTATCTAACGTTTGCATCCTATTGTTTCATCTATATTTCGGACACGTGAAGTTTTAGATTAAAGGAAATTCATAGTGTAGAGAATACATCATTCATGTGGCGCTCGGGAATAGGGACTTGAATTCCTCATTGTGATGTGTTTTACTCCCACGTCAAATCGAGAATTTGCTAATGTCAGCGGTTCGCATCACGGGCCACGGGGAATTGTCCAGTAACCACAGTGCCCGTGGGATTCCTCTCTCAAAACACCATGATACAAAACCAAATCTAGAAACGCCTACGCAGGCGAACGAATGCAATATGTTTTACACTCTGTACTATAACTCGCCATCACGTTTACTACAGAGGAAGGCGTTGCCAAATACGTCTTCACTACGCCTTTGATAAACCTAGATTAACTTCACCCTTGACAGACGTATCGTCACATTACTCTGAACATACCCAACTCTACCATACCTAGGTAAACCTACTGTCATTTCAACCTCGACAAAATTTCATAACTGTCAATAAACGCATCTTCATCACACACACGACCATTGACCTTCAATGTAATCCTTTAGGGTCATCCTAAAGGTCATCTTTAGAACACCTTCACAAAAAATAGGGTTACGGTGCTAGTTGTCTTAAAACGAAGAAGGGGGAAAGATAATGAGAAAAACAAATGTTTGATCCCTATGGAGGGTAACAAAATCAGAGAAGAAAGAAACAGCAGAACATTACGCGTTCCATATTCGAAAGAAAACATGATTATAGATATGTGATATTGATAACATCCCCTGCCAGAACCTGCCTAGTACATGCCTAGCATTCGATCACTTCACTTGCCAGTACATGCCCCAGCAACAGATCACTGTCCTTACCTGTACCACACCAGTGAACGCTCTGGGCAGTAGAAGGTCACTGCCCTTCCCAGTGCTACACACCAGTGGAGTCTCTTCCCAAGCAGCAGTTCACTTCCCTTACCACTGTCGCACCAGTGGAGTCTCTTCCCAAGCAGCAGTTCACTTCCCTTCCTAGTACCGCACCGGTGGGGTCTCTTCCCAAGCACCAGTTCACTTCCCTTCCCAGTACTGCACCGGTGGAGTCTCTTCCCAAGCACCAGTTCACTTCTCTTCCCAGTACTGCACCAGTGGAGTCTCTTCCCAAGCACCAGTTCACTTCTCTTCCCGCACCAATGGATTCTCTTACCGCCAGAAGGTCATTTCCCTTACCAGTACCGCACCATCGCCCGCCACGAGTCTGGCTTCTCCTCAGTTCAGCTACATTGTTGCAAGCGGTGCTGTTGCAGCTGCCTGCTGCTCTCCCAGCAGCCCTGCTGATGATAACTTCTCAATCCCTTGATCTCTCCAAATCGTAAGCGAGACTAACTCTGTTTTCAGCCATATAGTAGAGTTTGTATTGCTTCTTCGACCAGTGTATATACAATATCCAATACGTAACTGCACGAGTGAGATATAATTGGTATGTGAATATGTGACCATCTGGTTGAATATTAATCATCTCTAACTATCAACTGTCGTTAGTGATGGGTGAGTGGATCGTGAGTGCGTAACCCTTCCATCCCTAGTTAATGGTGTGTAACCTGTAACTAACGGGTGTGAGAGGACTACCACTCTTACTCACTCGATCCCCCTCACTTCGACTTCCAGAGCAGCTAGGTTCACGAACTTTGGTCTGATGGAGACTTACCACCATTACTCACTCGATCTCCTCACCTCGACTCCAAGAGAAGCCAGGTTCACGAACTTTGATCTCAAGGGGACTACCACCATCACTCACTCGATCTCCTTACCTCAACTCCCAGAGAAGCTGGGCTCATGAATTTTGACCTGATGGAGGTGGAAAAGCTTGTATCGAGTTCGTAAACATATCACTCGAGTCTCCTGTCCGTCGTAAACAAGGCTTCTCGTACCGTGTACTCCTCCCGAACGTTCGCCTTTATGCCCACAGAGTCATATATCCTCCACTGGAAGTGGAGTGGCAATACTGACAGCTAATCTAATGCCACTCACAATCTCGTGAGTTTTGATTAAATCCTCGAGTTGAACAGACCCAAGTGAGGGAGAGGAGGGAGGGAGGGAGGGAGGTAAATCCGAGGGGGAGCGGCTCTAATCAAAGGCCTCCTTCTCCATCCCTTGGGGCAACATTAAGTATTAATCCCCTTCGAGTAGACTACTTTACCAGGGTTAGTGGCAATAAAAGTTGTCACCAAGGTGGGCTGCGCAGGAGGGCGATGGAAAATTGTTTTATCGTGGATATTACGCTCAGGGTAACGAGGATGGAGTGATTCAACGGCGATCTTTGTAGACAATCGTCCTTCACGGGTGATGGAATATAGTTCCAAAGTAGTGTTTCCTCTTATTTAGATTACCATTTATGATTACATATATCTAAATGATTATTCATACAAGACAAAGATGTAGTTCCACACGAGTGGGGCTCATTGCGTGTGTGTGTGTGTGTGTGTGTGTGTGTGTGTGTGTGTGTGTGTGTGTGTGTGTGTGTGTGTGTGTGTGATACAGCATAGGGTACACTCGTGTTTCCCTGGATCTTAACCTGGTACATATATGAACCCCGTCTATACTTATTATTATCACACAAGATAGCTAGAGACTGAGTGTGAACGATTGTGGCGAGCGGGGTAGTGCCAGGAATGGATGAAGGCAAGCGGGTATATGTACATGTGTATATATGTATTAGTCTATGTATGTGTATGTATATGAATGTATATGTGTACATGTTGATATGTATATGTATGTATATATGCGTGTATGAGCGTTTATGTATATATGTGCATATGAGTAAATGGGCCATTCTTCGTCTGTTTCCTGGTGCTACCTCGCTGACGTGGGGAAACGGCGATCGAGTATGAAAAATAGATAATACAGAGAGAGAGAGAGAGAGAGAGAGAGAGAGAGAGAGAGAGAGAGAGAGGAGAGAGAGAGAGAGAGAGAGAGAGAGAGAGAGAGAGAGAGAGAGAGAGAGAGAGAGAGAGAGAGAGAGAGAGAGAGAGAGAAGTTTGGAAAGGGAGGTCACTGTCTGTGAGAGCAACAGCGAGCATGTTTCAGGCGACAGTAGCTCCAAAGGTGTTTTTGGACGCGAGACCTTTGGATCACAGGCGTGGTTGTGTTGAAAATGAAATTCTAGGGGACAATTTATGGTGAGGAGAGATGATCGAGAAAGAAAGATAATTTGGCGCAAGAGAGTTGGTTCATAAGATTATAGTTGGAAGAGCTGAAGAGGTCATGCTGAAATGGTTTGGACATATGGAGAGGATGAGTGAGGAGAGATTGGCTAAGAACGTATACGTGTCAAATGTAAAGGGGACGAGAAAGCGGAAGGATCTAGCAAAAAGATGTTTTAAATTATCAGAGCCTGAACATGAAGGAGAATGTGAGGCATATACAAGACAGAGCAAATTGGAGTGACGTGGTGTACAGAGACAGACGTGCTATCAATGGGCTGAGCCAGGCCGCATGAAGCTATCACAAGAAGTTTTTTTTTGAGGGGTTGGCTTGACGGTATTTCAGGATGTTGGTGCCCGTTATCATTTACTTATCCTTTCACCAAGCAAAGATATTACCTGTGTTGTTAGCAATGTCTTGCCTAGAGAACTCATGGCCGTTAGTTAAACTACGGAGAGGTGATCTCTCTCCCTCCCTCCCTCGCTCAGTTTCAGACCACGGCAGTCTGCTAGGCTGATTGCTGTCCATCTCCTAGAAATTCCATATACGACTTGGTCTTTTATGGTGATCGACAACATACTTCGTGATCCTCAAGAACGATGAAGATCGTTGTCTTCCTTCTACTCTTTTCTCCTCTCGATTTTCATTTCTCTCGTCTTCTTCTGCTTTCTCCATCCGATGAAAATATTCACTATCACGAAGGATTCAAACCGAACGAAAATACTGGTACTTTTCCCACTTCTTCAGACATGGTGTTTCGGGACTTCGAAACTTCGTTTGTCGTCGTTTAACGTTCGGAATTTAATCAATTTCGGCTCTTTACGTCTCCTTATTCTCTTACTCTCTATCTATTTTGATATATCAACCTCCTGTGGACAGAGTAAATAATTCAGAAAGAAAATTGTACCGAATAAAAGTGAGATAAAACTCTTCCGAGTCGACCAAACGGTACGAATTCAATCTGACTATCACGGAGCTTCGAATCTGCAATTCATTACGTTCGACACGACTTGAGACGGGTCACGTTGTTAAGTGGCCTCGTTATTCTCCGATGCCTTACCGAGTTATATATCGCAGAATATATATCACCTGCTGGCGATTTACACCTGACCTGATAACAGGTCGGTGCGCTCAAGCCTCACTGGAGACCCGGGCTCGTGACAAGGGCCATTTATAGAGCTTTATGAGAGAAGGAAAGGAAGACAAGGAGATGGAGGAGGAGACATGGAAATGGAACGTGTAAGGGATATATATATATATATATATATATATATATATATATATATATATATATATATATATATATATATATATATATATATATATATATATATATATATATAGCGAGAGAGAGAGAGAGAGAGAGAGAGAGAGAGAGAGAGAGAGAGAGAGAGAGAGAGAGAGAGAGAGAGAGAGAGAGGATGAGAGGAGGAGAGAGAGAGAGAAGACTTATGATATATATTCATATATCAATCACACTTCCATTTCTCTCTTAAGCCTTCATCCATTTGTACAGATGGACCAATCTGGTGTTCCTTATGTTTCAGCAGTCTCCCTCCTGCATACAAGTGTAGCAAGGTCAGTCACTCACTCACCTTGCCTCTTATATCATCGAAGTGATTCACGTTCCTCCCAGTTCTGTGTTAAGCTAGTTCCTGTTAACTGCTGGCTTCCATACCAATGCCTTATATGTGCCTTTCGCAAGGTCCTCCATCTCATTATAACTTGGAAAGCGTAGCTAACTTTGACTACCTTAATGATCCAGCACCAAGGCTTGGGTTGATAACACCAGGAATGGTCTTAATTATCTTATCTTAAACTGCAGTTCAAGTTATCATCAGTTTGGGGATTACTTGGAATGGAATTGTCCAAGAGGAACACACACACACACACACACACACACACACACACACACACACACACACACATACATATATTCCTATGAGTCCACGGGGAAAATGAAACACGAAAATGAAAGCACTCATTCGATTATGTGGGAGACATTCTACAACCAAGCAGGAGACATTCTATTAGGCACAACAATTTAACCTCTACAATTACCTTACACTTCTGTTCATGATTCAGGCTGTGAAGGACCTAGCAAACGAAATCACGGATTATTCTCACAGTCTGGTATTTGGTTCATGAAGTAGCTTAACCATATGAAGAAAGTAGCCATAACTGGTATACGACCTCCCTCCCTCCCTCACAGACTGGTTGCCGTGGTGGAGGGCGTAGCCTCCTGCTGCAGATCACTGACCACTGGGGACCGACCAGCTGCTTCGTATGATCACCTTCCCTTCGTTAATGCAGTAAATCCTTCCTTCTAGTTATGACCATTATTAATGCAATGCTAGCGATATGTGGTTGAACTTATAGATAACACTGAATATCTTCTGATCTGTCTTTTAGTTTTATTATGACGTTCTAGAGAAAGACAGCCTTCTTGTCTGATAGAGAGACGGCTGGGGTAGGCATGGAACAGACACACAGACACACAGACAGACACACACACACACAACACACACATATATATATATATATATATATATATATATATATATTATATTATAAATATATATATATATATATATATATATATATTATATGAAATATACATAATGATACTACTCTTTACAGATGGTTGGTGTGGAGGCTAAGCTCCTGCTGCAGATCATGACCATGTACGACCATGCTTCGTTATGATCACCTTCCTTCGTTAATGCAGTAAATCCTTCCTTCCTATTATGACCATATTATGCAAAGCTAGCGATATGTGCTTGAACTTATAGATAAATGAATATCTATGATCTTTTTAGTTTACTATACCGTTCTAGAGAAGACAGCTTCTGTCTGATAAGATGACGGCTGGTAGATGGAACAGACACAGACAGACACAAAACACACACACTCATAGGATATATATATATATATATATATATATATATATATATATATATATATATATATATATATATATATATATATATATATATATTATATATATATTATATATTATATTATATTATATGTATGTATATAAGAAATCAGGGAGTACAATGTACTTTCATCTTTATATCTCTACGGATTACTGTTTTAATGAAATTGGAAAAGCTATTAGGAAAATGATAGTTTTAGGCAAATTAAAACTCTAAATAGTAAATTCCCAACGGGAAACACGTTCTCTGTGTTTATTTACATATAGGTTTGTGTGTATGTGTGCGTGTGTGTGTGTGTGTGTGTGTGTGTCTGTGACTATATGTAGCTATGTATTTGCACAGAACCTTAGGAAGTGTAGCATCTCATGGGGGCCTCATCCCTTCCTCCTGGAACATAAACACATACGAATAAACTCGCTGAAAATAAATGAGCACAAAAGCTCCAAGCTTTCAAGGCCATTTTCAAATGGCTTAAAACAGTAGAAAGCTTGAGGCTTCTCTGTTTATTTTCCCAGCGAGTTTACTCATATCAGAGCTTCACCTGTGTATGCCATTCACTACAACAGATATATTACGTGAACTTCATTTTTCTTTCTCCTGTAAAATCTATTTGGTAGAGATTTTCTTCCATAGCATCACCTGGGAGTAGAACTCACATTCTACGAGAAATTGATTCAAAAATTGCTGGTACTCTTATAGGTTTATGTTTGCTTCTGACGTCAAAGACGTCCTTCGAGTGGATCAGATGACGAGATCTATGGCGATCTCCGGACCATCATTTCCCAGCCATCCTATCCTCATTCGTACGTTCAAATGACCTCCCTACCGTACATAACAGGTTTGAAATGTATAGTTAAATCGCACTGTTTGCGATGCTTGCTGATGATCCACTTTAACTGGATTTTCGCGCTCCTGTGTGGATAGACGTTGCTCAGCTCATCCAGCCTATTCTTCTTCAATTCAGTGGATAATTGAATACCACATAGCCAGCCGACAGCTCGTAACTTGGCTCTGGTCAACCCAAAGGCGTCCGTATCAGATTCCATTGCCAATTGGACGTACTTCAACTTTTGGTAATAACATCAACTTCTGTGAGAAGCTACGATCTCATAACACAGACTTATTTCGGGTACCTCACAACCAGGCTCATATACTGTCCCTCGGCGCCTTTCCAGCTAAAAAGCAATATTCTTTAGGCCGAAGTTTCAGACAAATAGAAAAAAAATGCATTTTCGCATTTCTTCTGAAAGTTGGATGTGATACTGTTCACTTGCGAAACTCGTAAAGGCGGAAAAAATGTATATTTATATATATATTCTTTTTGTTTCGTAACTTCGCCTGAAACGAGTAGATTGAAATGGAACAAATTTTCAAGTTTAGCCAATTTTGACATCATAAAGTTAGTTTACTTGCTCTATGGATCGTGTTACTCAGAGTGTATTGAAATATGCATTACGAACTGAATTTTTAAACTGTCTCAAGTTTCTGAACGCGAGAAGGGATAAGAGAAACAAGTTAGAGGCAAAAATGTATACTGAGAAGGTAAGATTTTTTTTGTCTCAGTTCCTGGTTTTTAGTTCAATTTTTCACTGGCTACATCAACCATGATTTAAGAAATCATATAGTTTTTCCCCAATACTATTATCTGCGCACCACGTTGGTATCGTGGTTGGCGTTACTTCGGTTCGATTCCCGGCTCAGGTAGACGTTGAGCAGCAGCTTAACACCACCTCTATAGCTGTTCATCCTCCACTCATTTGGTAGAGAGAACACAACGAACTTGTGTGCTAAGGGTACAGCAACCCCGCAGCTGTGACGGACTCAGCCAGTCAACAGCTTCTAAGTCTGCTCGAGTTATATTGAGACCATCCTCGGCAACATAGCACTGACTGACGGTCCTTTCAGCCTGCCTGGTGCTGTTGCGTTGTGCTAAGCTGTCTACGACCTATGGAAACCTCGCTCCATATGTCTTCTCGAGTTTAGAAAAACAAAGCCCCTTTAGTAATATCTATCTAACGTTTGCATCCTATTGTTTCATCTATATTTCGGACACGTGAAGTTTTAGATTAAAGGAAATTCATAGTGTAGAGAATACATCATTCGAGTGGCGCTCGGGAATAGGGACTTGAATTCCTCATTGTGATGTGTTTTACACCCACGTCAAATCGAGAATTTGCTAATGTCAGCGGTTCGCATCACGGGCCACGGGGAATTGTCCAGTAACCACAGTGCCCGTGGGATTCCTCTCTCAAAACACCATGATACAAAACCAAACTAGAAACGCCTACGCAGGCGAACGAATGCAATATGTTTTACACTCTGTACTATAACTCGCCATCACGTTTACTACAGAGGGAGGCGTTGCCAAATACGTCTTCACTACGCCTTTGATAAACCTAGATTAACTTCACCCTTGACAGACGTATCGTCACATTACTCTGAACATACCCATCTCTACCATACCTAGGTAAACCTACTGTCATTTCAACCTCGACAAAATTTCATAACTGTCAATAAACGCATCTTCATCACACACACGACCATTGACCTTCAATGTAATCCTTTAAGGTCATCCTAAAGGTCATCTTTAGAACACCTTCACAAAAAATAGGGTTACGGTGCTGGTTGTCTTAAAACGAAGAAGGGGGAAAGATAATGAGAAAAACAAATGTTTGATCCCTATGGAGGGTAACAAAATCAGAGAAGAAAGAAACAGCAGAACATTACGCGTTCCATATTCGAAAGGAAACATGATTATAGATATGTGATATTGATAACATCCCCTGCCAGAACCTGCCCAGTACATGCCTAGCATTCGATCACTTCACTTGCCAGTACATGCCCCAGCAACAGATCACTGTCCTTACCTGTACCACACCAGTGAACGCTCTGGGCAGTAGAAGGTCACTGCCCTTCCCAGTACTACATCAGTGGAGTCTCTTCCCAAGCAGCAGTTCACTTCCCTTACCACTGTCGCACCAGTGGAGTCTCTTCCCAAGCAGCAGTTCACTTCCCTTACCACTGTCGCACCAGTGGAGTCTCTTCCCAAGCACCAGTTCACTTCCCTTCCCAGTACTGCACCGGTGGGGTCTCTTCCCAAGCACCAGTTCACTTCTCTTCCCGCACCAATGGATTCTCTTACCGCCAGAAGGTCATTTCCCTTACCAGTACCGCACCATCGCCCGCCACGAATCTGGCTTCTCCTCAGTTCAGCTGCATTGTTGCAAGCGGTGCTGTTGCAGCTGCCTGCTGCTCTCCCAGCAGCCCTGCTGATGATAACTTCTCAATCCCTTGATCTCTCCAAATCGTAAGCGAGACTAACTCTGTTTTCAGCCATATAGTAGAGTTTGTATTGCTTCTTCGACCAGTGTATATACAATATCCAATACGTAACTGCACGAGTGAGATATAATTGGTATGTGAATATGTGACCATCTGGTTGAATATTAATCATCTCTAACTATCAACTGTCGTTAGTGATGGGTGAGTGGATCGTGAGTGCGTAACCCTTCCATCCCTAGTTAATGGTGTGTAACCTGTAACTAACGGGTGTGAGAGGACTACCACTCTTACTCACTCGATCCCCCTCACTTCGACTTCCAGAGCAGCTAGGTTCACGAACTTTGGTCTGATGGAGACTTACCACCATTACTCACTCGATCTCCTCACCTCGACTCCAAGAGAAGCCAGGTTCACGAACTTTGATCTCAAGGGGACTACCACCATCACTCACTCGATCTCCTTACCTCAACTCCCAGAGAAGCTGGGCTCATGAATTTTGACCTGATGGAGGTGGAAAAGCTTGTATCGAGTTCGTAAACATATCACTCGAGTCTCCTGTCCGTCGTAAACAAGGCTTCTCGTACCGTGTACTCCTCCCGAACGTTCGCCTTTATGCCCACAGAGTCATATATCCTCCACTGGAAGTGGAGTGGCAATACTGACAGCTAATCTAATGCCACTCACAATCTCGTGAGTTTTGATTAAATCCTCGAGTTGAACAGACCCAAGTGAGGGAGAGGAGGGAGGGAGGGAGGGAGGTAAATCCGAGGGGGAGCGGCTCTAATCAAAGGCCTCCTTCTCCATCCCTTGGGGCAACATTAAGTATTAATCCCCTTCGAGTAGACTACTTTACCAGGGTTAGTGGCAATAAAAGTTGTCACCAAGGTGGGCTGCGCAGGAGGGCGATGGAAAATTGTTTTATCGTGGATATTACGCTCAGGGTAACGAGGATGGAGTGATTCAACGGCGATCTTTGTAGACAATCGTCCCTGACGGGGGATGGAATATAGTTCCAAAGTAGTGTTTCCTCTTATTTAGATTACCAGTTTATTATGATTACATATATCTAAATGATTATTCATACAAGACAAAGATGTAGTTCCACACGAGTGGGGCTCATTGCGTGTGTGTGTGTGTGTGTGTGTGTGTGTGTGTGTGTGTGTGTGTGTGTGTGTGTGTGTGTGTGTGTGGTACAGCATAGGGTACACTCGTGTTTCCCTGGATCTTAACCTGGTACATATATGAACCCCGTCTATACTTATCATTATCACACAAGATAGCTAGAGACTGAGTGTGAACGATTGTATCGAACGGGGTAGCGCCGGGAATGGATGAAGGCAAGCGGGTATATGTACATGTGTATATATGTATTAGTCTATGTATGTGTATGTATATGAATGTATATGTGTACATGTTGATATGTATATGTATGTATATATGCGTGTATGAGCGTTTATGTATATATGTGCATATGAGTAAATGGGCCATTCTTCGTCTGTTTCCTGGTGCTACCTCGCTGACGTGGGGAAACGGCGATCGAGTATGAAAAATAGATAATACAGAGAGAGAGAGAGAGAGAGAGAGAGAGAGAGAGAGAGAGAGAGAGAGAGAGAGAGAGAGAGAGAGAGAGAGAGAGAGAGAGAGAGAGAGAGAGAGAGAGAGAGAGAGAGAGAGAGAGAGAGAGAGAGAAGTTTGGAAAGGGAGGTCACTGTCTGTGAGAGCAACAGCGAGCATGTTTCAGGCGACAGTAGCTCCAAAGGTGTTTTTGGACGCGAGACCTTTGGATCACAGGCGTGGTTGTGTTGAAAATGAAATTCTAGGGGACAATTTATGGTGAGGAGAGATGATCGAGAAAGAAAGATAATTTGGCGCAAGAGAGTTGGTTCATAAGATTATAGTTGGAAGAGCTGAAGAGGTCATGCTGAAATGGTTTGGACATATGGAGAGGATGAGTGAGGAGAGATTGGCTAAGAACGTATACGTGTCAAATGTAAAGGGGACCAGAAAGCGGAAGGATCTAGCAAAAAGATGTTTTAAATTATCAGAGCCTGAACATGAAGGAGAATGTGAGGCATATACAAGACAGAGCAAATTGGAGTGACGTGGTGTACAGAGACAGACGTGCTATCAATGGGCTGAGCCAGGCCGCATGAAGCTATCACAAGAAGTTTTTTTTTGAGGGGTTGGCTTGACGGTATTTCAGGATGTTGGTGCCCGTTATCATTTACTTATCCTTTCACCAAGCAAAGATATTACCTGTGTTGTTAGCAATGTCTTGCCTAGAGAACTCATGGCCGTTAGTTAAACTACGGAGAGGTGATCTCTCTCCCTCCCTCCCTCGCTCAGTTTCAGACCACGGCAGTCTGCTAGGCTGATTGCTGTCCATCTCCTAGAAATTCCATATACGACTTGGTCTTTTATGGTGATCGACAACATACTTCGTGATCCTCAAGAACGATGAAGATCGTTGTCTTCCTTCTACTCTTTTCTCCTCTCGATTTTCATTTCTCTCGTCTTCTTCTGCTTTCTCCATCCGATGAAAATATTCACTATCACGAAGGATTCAAACCGAACGAAAATACTGGTACTTTTCCCACTTCTTCAAACATGGTGTTTCGGGACTTCGAAACTTCGTTTGTCTTTGTTTAACGTTCGGAATTTAATCAATTTCGGCTCTTTTACGTCTCCTTATTCTCTTACTCTCTATCTATTTTGATATATCAACCTCCTGTGGACAGAGTAAATAATTCAGAAAGAAAATTGTACCGAATAAAAGTGAGATAAAACTCTTCCGAGTCGACCAAACGGTACGAATTCAATCTGACTATCACGGAGCTTCGAATCTGCAATTCATTACGTTCGACACGACTTGAGACGGGTCACGTTGTTAAGTGGCCTCGTTATTCTCCGATGCCTTACCGAGTTATATATCGCAGAATATATATCACCTGCTGGCGATTTACACCTGACCTGATAACAGGTCGGTGCGCTCAAGCCTCACTGGAGACCCGGGCTCGTGACAAGGGCCATTTATAGAGCTTTATGAGAGAAGGAAAGGAAGACAAGGAGATGGAGGAGGAGACATGGAAATGGAACGTGTAAGGGATATATATATATATATATATATATATATATATATATATATATATATATATATATATATATATATATATATATATATATATATATATATATATATATAGCGAGAGAGAGAGAGAGAGAGAGAGAGAGAGAGAGAGAGAGAGAGAGAGAGAGAGAGAGAGAGAGAGAGAGAGAGAGAGAGAGAGAGAGAGAGAGAGAGACTTATGATATATATTCATATATCAATCACACTTCCATTTCTCTCTTATGCCTCTTCATCCTTTTGTACAGATGGACAATTCTGGTGTTCCTTATGTTTCAGCAGTCTCCCTCCTGCATACAAGTGTAGCAAGGTCAGTCACTCACTCACCTTGCCTCTTATATCATCGAAGTGATTCACGTTCCTCCCAGTTCTGTGTTAAGCTAGTTCCTGTTAACTGCTGGCTTCCATACCAATGCCTTATATGTGCCTTTCGCAAGGTCCTCCATCTCATTATAACTTGGAAAGCGTAGCTAACTTTGACTACCTTAATGATCCAGCACCAAGGCTTGGGTTGATAACACCAGGAATGGTCTTAATTATCTTATCTTAAACTGCAGTTCAAGTTATCATCAGTTTGGGGATTACTTGGAATGGAATTGTCCAAGAGGAACAGGATCATTTCCATACTGACATTTCAAGCAGGAATATACATAACTGGAGTTAATGCTTGTTCAGCTGCATTCAGTTAGAGAGAGAGAGAGAGAGAGAGAGAGAGAGAGAGAGAGAGAGAGAGAGAGAGAGAGAGAGAGAGAGAGAGAGAGAGAGAGAGAGAGAGAGAGAGAGAGAGAGAGAGAGAGAGAGAGAGAGAGAGAGAGAGAGAGAGAGAGAGACAGACAGACAGACAGACAGACAGAGACGGACACAGAGAGTAAGAGGGAGATAGAGAGAAGAAAGTGAAAAAAAATAAAGATATTACTTTATTACCCAGAAAGGGTTGCATCTCCACTTCATTTACTTCTAGTGGACAGAGCCCAACTTTTCCTCCTTCCTTAAGACAGTTTTTATAGTTTCTGTTCTTAAGAGACTCGCCGTAGCCTTCCTGCCTTGAAGACCTGGGTCTAAAAACACTAAAGAAACTCTGATGGTTTCTTCATTCCTTCTCCTGTTTATCTTTTCTCACAGAAAATGGTACTCACTGAGGCATGTTTCGCCCTTGTCAGGTCGATTGGTATAAAACACAAACACACACACACACACACACACACACATAATCCGATTGTCATTGATTTAAATCGCTAAAAATCCGACCTTTCATCCCCGCATGGAAGACTGCTTCCATTTGAAGTCACTTCCTCTTTCCCATATTTCCTGAAACACTGATTTAGACATTGGGTTTATCATGCCACCTTCACCATTGATGGGAAAAACCCGAGTGGGGGGGACACAGGTTACGCCAGCTTGGAAATGGATAGTTAAACGTGGCTGGATGTTACCGTAGAGTTTTTCACCGATACCGCCAACTGATGTGTTCATGAGAGTATGATGAATGATCATGTTAAATTTCAGCGAGTTGTAATGTTACTTTCACGTATGTGTAATTCTCATAGATTTTGTATTTTATTGAAAAAACAACACACTTACTCATACTATCTTTATTACATACGTGTTATTGCTAACAAAGATCACCTCCCTCCCCTTCTCGTTCGCACTCCACTGTCAACGTAGCTTTATAACTTATTCATTTCCACGTAAATGTTTCTCACCATCCTCTGCAGTAGCTCCCGCTGACATCCTCAGATAATGATCTGATAAATATTGTATCTTTTAAGTTATTGATCTACTGAAGTTTTACATACAGGTACGTTCACGAATTCATAGCATATCTATCAACAATACGTTAATGTGAAGGCTATTAATGCATTATATTGATAAACATACTAGCTCTCTCTCAATTATTGATAAGGGCTTAACAGACTAATCACCATCTGTAATTCAAGACTTGATTTGGGCTGTTCTAACGAGCGTTGGCGAGTGTGATCTCGTTTCTCCATCCATCCAAAATTTCCTTCAGAGCTGTACATCTCTTACGAAGCTCTGATGCATCCATGGAGGACTTTGTGTGCATGGTTAGTTTTACCTTGATAGTCTTCTGAGGTAACCCGTTCACTATAGTACTCACTAGATGACATATGTGCTATGGTACTCTCGAACTAAAGCGTTGAAGGTGACGACATGAGAGATGCAGCGTATCAAGGCCTGTGAGTGAGGGAAATGTCATCATTAAGCTTTCATCATCAAGCTTTCATCATTAAGCTTTCATCATTAAGCTTTCATCATCATGCTTTCATCATTAAGCTTTCATCATCATGCTTTCATCATTAAGCTTTCATCATTAAGCTTTCATCATTAAGCTTTCATCATCAAGCTTTCATCATTAAGCTTTCATCATTAAGCTTTCATCATTAAGCTTTCATCATTAAGCTTTCATCATTAAGCTTTCATCATTAAGCTTTCATCATAAGCTTTCATCATTAAGCTTTCATCATCAAGCTTTCATCATTAAGCTTTCATCATTAAGCTTTCATCATTAAGCTTTCATCATCAAGCTTTCATCATTAAGCTTTCATCATTAAGCTTTCATCATCAAGCTTTCATCATCAAGCTTTCATCATTAAGCTTTCATCATCATGCTTTCATCATCAAGCTTTCATCATTAAGCTTTCATCATTAAGCTTTCATCATTAAGCTTTCATCATCATGCTTTCATCATCAAGCTTTCATCATTAAGCTTTCATCATTAAGCTTTCATCATTAAGCTTTCATCATTAAGCTTTCATCATTAAGCTTTCATCATCAAGCTTTCATCATTAAGCTTTCATCATTAAGCTTTCATCATTAAGGTTTCATCATCAAGCTTTCATCATTAAGCTTTCATCATCATGCTTTCATCATTAAGCTTTCATCATTAAGCTTTCATCATCATGCTTTCATCATTAAGCTTTCATCATCATGCTTTCATCATTAAGCTTTCATCATTAAGCTTTCATCATTAAGCTTTCATCATTAAGCTTTCATCATCAAGCTTTCATCATTAAGCTTTCATCATTAAGCTTTCATCATTAAGCTTTCATCATCATGCTTTCATCATTAAGCTTTCATCATTAAGCTTTCATCATTAAGCTTTCATCATTAAGCTTTCATCATCATGCTTTCATCATTAAGCTTTCATCATTAAGCTTTCATCATTAAGCTTTCATCATCAAGCTTTCATCATTAAGCTTTCATCATTAAGCTTTCATCATCAAGCTTTCATCATTAAGCTTTCATCATCAAGCTTTCATCATTAAGCTTTCATCATTAAGCTTTCATCATTAAGCTTTCATCATCAAGCTTTCATCATCAAGCTTTCATCATTAAGCTTTCATCATCAAGCTTTCATCATTAAGCTTTCATCATTAAGCTTTCATCATTAAGCTGACACACACGTCACAGGTCTAACACACCTGCAGCAGGTGTGTGCCAACTGTCGCTCTCTCAGAATTGTTTATATATATATAAAGCGGGTGGCTGGAAATCCTCCCCTCTCTATTTTTTTTTCTTTTTTTTGATTTTTTCCAAAAGAGGGAACAGAGAAGGGGCCCAGGTGAGGATATTCCCTCAAGGGCCCAGTCCTCTGTTCTCAACGCTACCTCGCTAATGCGGGAAATGGCGAATAGTATGAAAGAAAAGAAATATATATATATATATATATGTATATGAAGGCGTCACGGTCAGGGACGCTAAACAATTCATTTACGAGAGTCCATGATTGTGAGTTACCTTGGGTTCAACCTTCAGCGGAAGAAAAGGTTAACATTCATAATAGAATCGTGGAGTCTAAAATCCTTGGTCTGCTGTTAAAGCTTTATCTTGTAATATTCGCCGATGGAACCGTAACAATTCCTGAACAGAGTTGACACCTAAATAGCTGGCGTTCGTCACTTCTGGCGATGATCCAAGTGACGGGTTTTTTTGAGATTCTCTCTCTCTCTCTCTCTCTCTCTGGCAGGCAGTAGGTGGTGGTGGTGGTGGTGGTGGTGTGCGAAAGTATATCATCGTTGCTAACAGCCTCGGTATCCAAAGGGTTGACGAGGGCTGAGAGTGGAGTCAACATTTCAGTTGCTGACAAGTCTTTTCTCACTCACTAGAGATGTAATTGGTTAAGGATGAAATAGATTTGTTAGTAGAATTCAAATCAGCTTCCTTTCTTCTGAGGTAGATGTGCTAGAATCTACGAATACCAGCTTCGCATTGATTCTGACCAGAAACCAAAACGGAGTGGGTTACATGAGAAGGGAGAAGCGTCAAGGCCCGACATACTCTCACCCTAGTGCGAGAGGCATCAGAGCAAATGAGTGAACAAGCCATTGTTTGAAGGAGAGAGATTTAGGTTTCAATCCCTGCCAAATTCTCCTCTGCTATGCGTTCAGCACAGCATGAGGTATCCTGGGCAGCGAAGCAGTATCCATCTCGGGGATAATCAATATAAAAGCTAAGCTCTCCCACCGTGCTGGAGTTGGCGTTTTGCAGACAGGATAGAGGATGGATGTGACCAATCAGATGAAATAGAGACAATAAAAGTGAAAAGAGTTAGAAAAAAATGAGTAGAACAGTAATCGTGACGATTGGAAACCTGGTTTTGGTCTTGCTCTTTTTCCACATTTTTTTTATCATCGTTCAACACCCACGTCCTCCAGGTTACTCCTGAACACTCCCCACATGTCTCTTCACCATCCACATCCACCATGATCCTTCTTCCCGTAAGTTTTCCACTCCCTTTTGGACAATCTGGTCAACACTATCTGCTGCTCAGGCTAACAAGGTGACTTTGTTATGCAGAGGAAAATATCTGAGCAGGGAATTTTTTCCCCAAGTCCATGCATCATTCTTGGCGAAAATTGGTCTCTCCCATATATTTTCATGTGCTACCCTTCCTATCCTTTCCTCTTCCTACTCTTCGTCTCCCCCAAGACCAGAAATAGAGCAATGACGTTCGGGATGCTTTCAAAGTCTTCCTATAGACTGTCCTTTGAACTTGAAGATTATCATTACTCTTAGCAGAATGTTTGCCATGGATAAAGAAACGTGTTGTACAAAAGTAAGAGAGCGCTACGCGGGGCTTGTAGTAAGGTATTGATATGCGTTGTTTCGTGTCAGTTGACTGAGAATGTAAGGAATTGCAACCTAGAATACAGGGTTTTTTTGTCCAATAAAATCCTTTATAAGACTTTCACAAGAGAATGTAAAAAGATGAATGGCCAAACTCTAATAAACTATATGGTTACAAAGTCTCTGGTCAATCAGACTCCTAAACCGATGGAACAGTGCTGTGTATTCAGTTTGAAAAGATAAGAAAAAAGACACAGAAATCTAAATCTATTTCAAGTCGTCTTAAACAGTTCCAGTGGTATGAAGAATGTTGGACTGAAGCATCAAACTGGCCAGGGGAACTGGTATATGGCTTGAGAGCACAGTTGGAAGGTAAGGAAAGCTTGGTATGTGGCTCAAGAATATAACTGTAAGCCAGGGTAAGGTAGAGTTCCCTCCTGAATACAAAATCAAATCCAGATTGTCTTACAAAGTAAGTGTTTGGAACTTATTCCAATCCATTTTTGCAAGAATCGTAGCTCACATCGCTGGAAAAAGCTGCATCTATCTAAATTTCTGTCATGAGGATATAGCAGCATCCTCACGACTTCAACTTGAAGTCCTCCTCTCAGGTGGAACCAGCACTCAGCTGAAATCTCCTGACGACATCGCTGCAAATGTGTAATTCATAAGACGATGCGAGTCCTTATTGAAAGGCGATGTGACAGTCTCTCATCCTCTTACACTGATACGTCTCTCTGGTCCTTATCTTGAAATGTCTGTAAGATAATCTGTTGTATACTATCTTTTATCTCGTTCTTTCGACCCAGCAATGTTTTCTCTACGGCAATGAAAAATCAGTATTTCAGATCTCTTCTCAAACTCACTCTTGAGTGATTCTAGAATTTCCTTTACCCACTGGTGCTCTTATGTCATACCCATGATCTCTCTCCGCACTGTCTGAATAACACTACCCTCCTCTTGATACAAGCCAGGTCTATGGACCTATTGGCAACCCCTCATGCGTTCTGAAGCAGTGTGCTTCCAAACATGCACCCATGCTTGCCTGCATTCTCCACTTCTGCATAGATAAATAGAATTGCACCTCTTGGAAACAGAAATGCATTGACTCAGCTTATTCCAATGAGTATGACTGCTTTAACCTTTTCGGCAATAGTCCTAATACTTTAGCCTTTGCTTCCATCAAAGTGATTCGAAATATATGGAGATCAGATCTTAGATTTCACTTCTTTTGCCTTTTGTCTTGGTTTCAATTCACTGACACCTGACTTCACTCTCTGGTCGCTGGCTATCTCCTTCACTCTTGGTAGATTAATCATTTCCTCTCTCTCTCCTCATCAACAATAGTTCCCATCAGTCTTCTGTCTTGTCTCCTACATTCTTCCCTCTTTCTTTCAACGATATCCTAACCAAATGCACTCACACACTGACGACTCAGCAATTCATTCAGTCCAACACTTCCATGAAAACCCCTTAGTTACTAGATCTGCGTGTCAGCTTGCCAAGACTGTCTCTTGAAACTTAGATATAGAGACGACTAGCAGCTGAGATAGACTCACCCTAGTTGAGTTTAATGACCTAAATCGCAATTTCTTCCCATATATATATATATATATATATATATATATATATATATATATATATATATATATATATATATATATATATATATATATATATATTTATATAACCAATAAATGACAGCTATGACACGGCAGTCACACCCTATCTTAACAGGCTCGTATGTCCTTCTATGTTTTTGGAATCATACTCAAACCTTAGGTAAACTCGTGTGTGTTATCAGATATACAAATACATCCGTGCCCTTCCCTCGTGCCTCCCGCTGGGGTTGACCTGCAATGACACCGTTCCCATGGCTGGTTACGGAAACTATTTCCCCGAATATCATTTACTCTAATGCGATCACATTCGGTACATAAACGCTGTAATTCTACAGGAGGAAGTGATGAAAAAAATGTATATATATCATTCTCCCTCATTATGTAACAATTTTCATTCAAGCCATGGCAGGATATTTCTCCACAATGGCCATTTGGCTTCTAGAACGGGAGGAAATTCTCAAATAAAGGAACTATAACATTACACAGAATGGCTGGACAGTTAACGTTCGCGTAATGGGTAAAAGAGAGAATATTGTTTTCCTCCATCCCATTGTAATCCTCGAACTGACAGAACGTATCTCCTGCTGTGTTGTATCGGGGGGAATCTATAATTGGCCGACGGAAAGGTATCCAGAACACGGGAAAAGCCAAAGAAATTTGATAACACGACCAGGAATCAATAACGAGTATGGAGTATTGTTCTCTTAAAAAGCTTGTTACAGTTGAGCTCTCGTAGGGAGAGGTGAGCCAGGAAGGTAGTGGTGGAGGAATAGTTCCCGGACTGCGAGGATAGACGAAGTGGGGGTCTTGAAACTACAAGGGGGAGGTGCTGTGGGACTGACGAGGGTGATAGTACATGTCAGGGTAAAAGGAGGAGGGAGAGATTCTGAAGTCGTCACAGGTTATGAAACATAGCAGAGGGATCTGTAGGGGTTGTATTGATCCATCTCGTACATAATAACCACAGGTTGAAATCCTAAACAAATCCTCACATCAGAGATAAGAAACTACTGTCTCCGATACTGTCGGCGGTATATATGTATCTGTAATTGAAACTATGGCTCTGGGAAGTGAATACTGGAGAAGGGGAGTTTGACATGTCTGAGACGCTTGTTGGTCGAGTGTGTCTTTGGTAATACTCAGGATTCTTGGCAGGTCTGATGGAGAGAAATCTTTATTACAACCGGGACGAGTTACAGACCTATGTCCTCAATCCTTCAGAGCTTGACTTCCAATTTCTCAATGATCCATTTAAGAAATAATCTGCATCTAAACCAGAACAAGGTTCGCGACCTTTCAAAAGACCCGACTGTCCACTGGTCTAACGGAGAACTGCCTGTGAGGACCTGGAATAGGATGGCAGAGTCATTCCATCAGGTTACCGGAGGTGCTTTTCTCAGTCGAATGCCCTTTCCCCTCATCCTACTCAAGTGGTGACGCCAAGATCTTCTAGTTTCTTATTCATCAGCTACAGGAGGCGATCTATGCCTATTGTGATGATCGAGACTCCTTGTTCACTGGCGGAGAGACCACCAAGGCTATCATAACTGTAGAGCAATATCGATACGAAGCAGCTCACTGAAAGTGTTAACTCCCCCGTATGGGGATGTTTGACGCCCGTGAAGTACATTGGATTCATAAATTTCAAAGCTGTTGTAACGCTTACGTGATATGAATACAGACGAATGATTATGAAGAAACACACCATGTTTCCGTTGTGTTACCTCAAGGCTAATTAGACAATAGGACGTTCAGCCTAAGAGATGCAGTGGACACTGAAGTGACCCTCAGTGTGCACGTATAAGGATTGAATCCTTAATTCAAAGAGGAGATAGAAAACCTTATTGGCCTTCAGGATGGGATGGAAGAGGCTCTGGAAAGCAGAACAAAACGGTTTTGACCCGAATGGAAGAACAAGACGCCACTGAGCCATACAAGAGTCCTGTAGGACAAGAAACAGAAAAAATGTGAGAGAAGGAGAGGATTACTTGAGTATTAAGGGCGTTCCCCTGTCTGGTTTCCCGAGGCTGCTGGAGGAGTGAAGAAAGAAATGGGACGATAAAAGTTGTTGGACTTAGAAGTTAAGATTAAGCTCTCGTCCCCGGATTAAGGGTAAAGATGTTCTCGTGGTTAATGAAAAGCTATAAACAGGCTAAGGATTAACTTGCAGATGAGGGATTAAGACGTATTATGCATATTAAGTATGAAGACCTTATTGCTGGGTTAAGAACACAGGTGCTACTGTGGGTAAGAAGTTATGTGGAGGGTAAGGATTAAGATGATAGTGTGTAGCTAAGACGGTCTCATAGAAGATGGAGAGTAACGTTGTGTTGCAGGGATGAAATCATCATTATATTTTGCAAGGCCACAAACACAGAGTTTCACTATCTCACAGATAGTCTCATAGGCTTAAGATGTCTTTCTAGATAAGCTTGTGGCTAAGAAGGCCAACAGTTTGCGAGCGAATACATCATGTCTCCCTCCATACCTTAACCAATCTATGGGGATTGGTGAGAGAAAATTTATCTTTTTGTGGTGAGTTTCATCAACATTTGTTGATGGAAAATATATTATTGGCAAATTTCTTTTGAATTCTGTGGGTGTTCGCCATTACTCACCATTGAGTTCGCTGTCACTCCCTATTCACCATTATATTCACCATCACTCATCATTATCATGTCTCCCATCACTTACAGCCACACTCATCATTCGTTGTTGGGTTCACCATCACAAACCATCACTTATCACATGTTCCCCATCGCTCACAACCATACTTATCCCTCGGTGTTATGTTCACCAACACTCACCATCTCTCAGAGCCATGCTCACCACTCGCTCTTTTATTGGCCATCAGTCACCATCACTCACCACCATCTGCTTATTAACTACTATTAACTACTACTTGAAACCCTATGAGTGTGAGGCCTTTGATCCATCCACTTTTTAAGGTGTGGAACAGGCAAAGCTTCTGTATAATATCATACCCATTGTTGGGAACACTTAATCATCTAGAGAAGTGACAAAAGAGTTGAGTAAAGACTAGTCATATCCATTGGTAGCTTTACTAGCAGTTGACTTAAATGTAGAACTTGCGTAACCAAATTTCTAAAGTGTTGTACTTAGATCAATGACGCACAGTGCACGTTAGTTAGGTACAGCAAAAGCTACTTCACGTCTATATATTATTAGGATGCAACCAGGTAAAGATATGATGTGAAAGGCTAGTCATCTATATAGTGAAATCCTACACCCTATTATGGATTAAGATCAAAGCAAATAAGGAATGCAAACATAGATTTCAGATTTTGTTTTTCAATCGCTTTTCATCAAAGACAAATAAGCTAGAAAAAGCTAAGCTCTTGTAGTTTATAAGCCATTAAAAAGAAGATAGAGCTACTTTTTTTTCTCCATTTGGATAATGTTCTGATATCAGCTGTCACACAATAAGGATGAACTTGTCATGGAAAATACGACTGACCCAAATATACCTATCAGGGAAAATCAAGTCTGAACATCAGGGAAGCCTGAGAATCTTTTCTACAACTGAACTGAAATTGAAATTTGCTGCTGAGAGAAAATACTTTTTAATCCATTTGACCAAAGAGATAAGGATTACGACGTCTGCAGTTCTCCCAAACAAAAGTGACGTGGAATTATAAACAAGAGGCTTCTACAACCAAGAGTCTCAGTTCTCCCAAACAGAAGTGACGTGGAATCATAAACAAGAGGCTTCTACAACCAAGAGCCTCAGTTCTCCCAAACAGAAGTGACGTGGAATTATAAACAAGAGGCTTCTACAACCAAGAGCCCCAAGTTCTCCCAAACAGAAGTGACGCGGAATTATAAGCAAGAGACTTCTACAACCAAGAGCCCCAAGTTCTCCCAAACAGAAGTGACGTGGAATTATAAACATGAGGCTTCTACAACCAAGAGCCTCAAGTTCTCCTAGCCAGGATCGAGTAGTTGAGAGACTGGTCAAAGCACTGATGACTGTCAACCACTGGTCAAGTGATGGAGGGATGAACTCCCGCACAGTCACCAGGATGAGGTTATAACGGTGAAGACCTAAACAACCACCAGTTTTATCCACCGAGACCTTCACTGGCTCGTTGGTTTTTCTGTGAACGAATATAACATTTTCTTATGAGGCCAGGAAAAAGGAAAATCCTTAGAATCCATAATATGGAGACAAGGTTAAAGATGAATTTTGTAGCTGTGGATCCCTAACATATTACTTAAAGCTAGAGGGGGAGAAAAAGAGACGTATGTTTGTTTATCTATAATCATGGGGCATATTATCTACAAAATAAAACGACAATCCGACTTTCGATATAGTTTGACTCTCTCTCTCTCTCTCTCTCTCTCTCTCTCTCTCTCTCTCTCTCTCTCTCTCTCTCTCTCTCTCTCTCTCTCTCTCTCTCTCTCTCTCTCTGGACTCCACGGCACATGAGTGCCACTAACGAGTCCCAAATGCACCGAAATGGGTACATGTGCACACCACGGGGGCTGTGGTGGGGGTAAAGGGGGAAACCCCCTTTACGCCATACTGGTGAAGCTTACTCACTCAACACGGAATAATTCGAAATCTAATCTTACACAACAAACTCTATGCATATATTACCCTCTTATTCCCCCCTCTCCTATAACGAGATTTGCATCTATATGACCTGTGCTTCTATCGCAAAATACCGCTCACAGCATCACGTATCAGACCTAAGGAATTTTTTTGGAGTGTACAGAACGAATGCATCAGTTTCTGATAGACATGTCCACAGGGCGGTGAGGCTAAAATATCATTATCCGACGCTGCTTGATGAAGAGTTGTGGCAAAGGTTCTTTTTTTCCAAAATATTATTTCTGTCTTTTTTGTGGCTATGACACAGTAGTGTTATTATTGCTTATTTTCAAGGAATGATACCTTTATGATATTATATGATGATATACATCTAGAGTATCTAATATACAGGTCTGACTATATACGTAGCAAAGGAGAATAAAGTGTCTTCCAGATGGCTTTTAAATTACCTTATATCACAGAATAATTTGAACTCATATCTGACAATAACAGTATATATATATATATATATATATATATATATATATATATATATATATATATATATATATATATATATATATATATATATATATATATATATATATATATATATATATATATATATATATATATATATATATATATTCCTATGAGTCCACGGGGAAAATGAAACACGAAAAGTTCCCAAGTGCACTTTCGTGTAATAATCACATCATCAGGGGAGACACAAGAGAGAAATATAACAGTCAGTTGATATACATCAAAGAGATGAAGCTAGGACGCCATTTGGTAAACATGTAATTGTCCAAAACAATACAATACCATATATATATATATATATATATATATATATATATATATATATATATATATATATATATATATATATATATATATATATATATATATATATATATATATATATATATATATATATATATATATTTCATTTCGATGATTTTATATAGAGAAACGTAACATTTAACCTCAGCGTTTGGGAAACAATTTTCCCTGTCATTAGACACCTCTTTACGCCGAGTTTACTGTAGGGCCAGGCATAATGAGCTGGCCAGTTTGGTATTAGTTCCCCTGTCATGTGGTCATCATCAACCCCCGGACTAATATATAATTTTGATTGGAGATTAATAGGATAATCGGATCTGGCAACGAGTCCTTTTAGAAAGAGATAAATCACTATGAGCTGGGCCTATCAGTTACACTGTAATTAACTGGCTGACATTTGATTCCCTGTTATTAACATATTTTTGTACGCGATAATTAGAGACAAGCTGCATTAAAGGCGGTAATTGAATATTTCTTTTGATATCAGCTATGAACATAACTACCTTATTCATCTATCTATCTTTTTTTTTACTTCGATAGATCAGTGCATTGTGGTATTGTATTCATTATATCATTGCTGTTTGCGGTCGCTGTTCGTGGTATCATAATGTGAAGTACGAAACTGAGTGAATGAAGTATATCAGACGTCTATATGGCGCTGAACCGTAGAGATGCAAGCTATAAGAACTGATACGACGAGAAAGTCTATTTAAAGTTATCTTCGTACAGAGACCACAGCGAGGTAAGATATTATAGAAAACGAATAGATATTCAAACGAAGACGAACACCAAGAGCCCTACCAGTGGCCATGAAAATACTGGAGCCAAAAATTATTGCAACCGAGATTCACACTCGACTGCTTTCTTTGTTTCCATCTTTCGTGTTAGCTGTATATCTGGTTGAAAATACAAAGCTACATTTTCTATAGCACTCTCAGAAAACGTCATTAACTAGGCTCTTATTCACAGTTGATATGCACAGTTCAGGTCTAAAGCAACTGCTGCATTTTGCTTCTTCATAAGTATTGTTATTTCACGCTATCAGACAAATTCACTTAGTGACTAGTTCGAACTGATGCGTTTGAACCTTTTGATTCGGGTGGCTTCTGGCCGCTCGAATACCTAGGTGGAGGCTATGACGGTCACCGTATTCCCCTCCAGCAGTTGGGACGAGACTGAAGCAGTATGAAGGGTAGGCGACCAGCGGTGGGCGACTGGATTGAAGCGTGTGAAATTGGCCACCAGCAGCTGGGACTGAAGTGAAGCGGTGTAAGGCCTGGTCGCTGACGGCTGGGGATGGTGGACTGAAGCGTGTGAGGTCTGTCTGGCCGTCAGCAGCTGGGACTGGACTGAAGCTGTGTGAAGACGTGTGTGTGTGGGAGGAAGACCTCCTTGTCCACTACAGTCCACTACGACGGAGTCCTTCATTCCAGCAAGGTTTACGGTAAGCCACTTGGGAGCTCTCTATCGGTTGGCGTTGCGAGAGCGGTGGGATGCGGATAGGTCCCTCGGGAAACGGGCCAGGATTTCCCTACCTATCTCATTCATCACTTAGACGACGACCGGAGTCTTGTTCGGGCTCCTTACACGACCATATTCTAGTGGGATGCCTCGATCTCTTGAGCTGGGATCTGGCCAAAGAGCTCTGGGGCCTTGTCCTGAGTCAAGCCAGGTGGTAATTATGGACGTAAATGTGTGAACACGAGAAAGAGAAAACGAGTATATACATTCGCAAGGAAGTCTTCTATCTCATCGAGTACGATGGTCGTAGCTGTAAGGAATGAGACGCAGTGCGAGAGTCTCCCAGCCGATCCTACTGACGACGTCGGCCACAGAGATAGTCCCAGTATACGAGGGAGGTAGTTCAGTAGGGTTGAGGGATCATAGTGCGAGGAATGCTCTGAAAGGATGGACAGTAATGGCAACACGTCTGGTCGAAATTCATGGTTAAATGATAGTGAAGTGAGTTTTAAGCTGAAGAGTGTTGGAGGAGGAGCAAGAGTGGTGCGAGCAAGCTCGAGTATTGGTTCAAACTCGCATATTCGATTCTTTAAAGTCTGTGAACATTCCATCCAGTCGCAGGCAGCTGGAAATGAATTGAAGCAGCATGAAGCCTAGCAGTCGCGAGCTGAGATGTGACTGAAGCAGTGTGAAGCCAAGCCGCCGGGAGCTGAGACGAGACTGAAGCAGTGTGAAGCCTAGCATTCGTTAGCTGGGATGAAACTGAAGCAGTGTGATGCCTGGTGATCGGTATATATATATATATATATATATATATATATATATATATATATATATATATATATATATATATATATATATAGATAGATAGATAGATAGATAGATAGATAGATAGATAGATAGACAATAGATAGATAGATAGATAGATAGACAGAACTGCTTGTGCCGATGTCATTTGACCAACAGCTCACAATACAACATCTATACTTGGGAAATATTAATATTTTCAAGTAACTCAGCATTCATCTCAGATCCAATTATCGTTAAGTCGAAGACTTTCCGTTATCAATTCATACCTTTTTATTTTCGGGATTAGCAGCACCTGCTAAGGATATTTCCTCCTGTTGAGATAAAAGAAAAATTTAGAATATGCAAATGAGAGAGAGTGAAGTAATTCTCAGAGCTTTTCCGCAGCTAATGAGCAGAGAATTGTAAGCTGTGATTCTTATCTATAATAAAGTTATTAAACTTTGGACTAGTTGGAAGGGAAAATTCTTTGGTATGATTCATCGTGCAGAGAAATTTCCGATTCAGTACGTGATTGGTAAATCAATTAGCAACTTTACTAAAACGATTTACTAACAGAGTGTGAACCATCTAATCAGGCAAAGCACTTAACTACGGTAAGACAATTTATGGTTAACTAAACGGCCAGTTAATTGGACAACAGATCAGCTAAACAGCCGATTCGCTGGGAACGATTGACTATTTGCTCACTAAGTAATCGAATTCTCTTCGTCTCACATCCCAGAGCAACGGGGTCTAGACCGGTCAAATCCCATCATGCTCACACTATCAGCAGCTAGCATTTTAGAAAACCTTAATGTACCAGAGGGATCCTGGCGCTTGGGGGGTTACCCTAAGCCCAGTCCTTACGTCCCTCACCACCAGCAGGCCGCCCTAGAGCATAGGGCACCGCACCTCCTGAGATGTAGAGAGGTTCAGTTTCAAACACCAAACAGCTTACTGTACAAACGTGGAGGTATATGAACACGAATATAATGCATATGAGCGCGCTCTTTCACAGAACACATTGCCCTCCAACAGCCAGTGATCCCCGCGCTTCAAATCGTTAACTCACAAAAGGTTTTTGTGGCCTTGGACTATAGACGTGTATAATGCCACTCACGACGAGAGATGAGTCTCTCAAAGGCTGAATAGAAAAGTGAGAGACATGAATGAACATTATCCATAGACGTGGTAGGGTTATTCATACATGCTGATCCCCTGAGCACGACGGTATGTATGGGTCGTACATAGCCATTGACCAGATCCCTCGGACATTATGTGTAGGAGAAAGAGAACTCTGAGCTACGAGAGAGTCTAAGCAGAATAGTGGTCCAGGTCTTTGTAGAGGCTGGTTGCTGGCAGAAGCTTGTGACACGAAACTGTGACACAGCATTAAGAAAGCCTTTCCTTTTTTTTAAGGTGATTTACAGAAAACTGCTGAGTGAAGCATGTGGTATTTACATATATATGACTGCAGTAAATCAACACTCACAGAAGACTATGATTTACAGATCTAGATCTTTTAGTGCATTCATTTTTCAGTCATCTGTGAAGGTTATCATATTGGCTGTTGTAATACTGAATTTTGTAATGTATTCCCGTCTCATGGCTCTTCACACTGAACTACAGGGAAGTTATCATGGTGTGAAGAACATTTTAGGACAAAGTTATGTCTTTAAAAACTCTGTGTCACATTGGTTACTCCTTGAGTTAGAGGAAAACCGAATAAATAGAATATTTATTCCAACTGTAGCACAAAAATTTCCCTCTCCTTGAATAATTCTCGTTTTCTTTGATGGTGTCATTTTCTTGTGAAACCCAAGACGAAGAGTTTCTCTCTTCAGCGACGCACCTCCTGTTGTCTCGTGGGTTCCTGTTTATCTGTATGATATTTCATAGTCTCAAAAAAAAAAAAAACTCTCCTTGATTCAGCTTATTACATCCGTGTGCTGGCTGGTAGTGGACGCAAAAAGGTCCACGATGATGTACGTGGGAGAGTCTTTCCCTACAAAACCCCCTGAACGATTTCAGCCTTGGCTGGCGTGAGTCCGTAACATCGTTCGCCAGACATCGGCCGCACATGATAGCTCGAAAAAAAAAACCATCGCTGTTGAGGATAGCGTCAAGAAGATGAGACTATTTTCAAGAACGGTTCATATATTCGGATGGATTTTGACGATACGACCGGACAAAAACGGAAGGCCTTGGCTGTCTCCATAAAAGTGGAGTTTCCTGTATATATATACAACAAGGAGCACACCCACCTCCTGCGGGAGTCATGAGGAAATAAAAAAAAGCGGGAAAACTTTAGCC
>NC_092251.1:11832500-11840000 GCF_036320965.1 Panulirus ornatus
AGTCCTCAGGCGGTCATCAGAGAGAAACCCTTTTCCAAGAGGTTCTTTTAATCTCTCTTCCACGAAGCTTTGAGCATCTTAGAAATACGTGTCGTAAGAATATATATATATATATATATATATATATATATATATATATATATATATATATATATATATATATATATATATATATATATATATATATATATATATATATTCCCTCTCATATAATTCCCTCTTTTAGAGCCACTGCGAGAGAGAGAGAGAGAGAGAGAGAGAGAGAGAGAGAGAGAGAGAGAGAGAGAGAGAGAGAGAGAGAGAGAGAGAGAGGTGTTTACATGCAAATTACACTATCTGTTGAATATAAAATGAAAGTCGCCATTCTCTTTGGAAAAAAAGATTGTCCCTCTCTCTCTCTCTCTCTCTCTCTCTCTCTCTCTCTCTCTCTCTCTCTCTCTCTCTCTCCCCTCCGCCCCCACCACCACCCTTCGTTGCTTGTGGGTGACTGGAAATCGCAAATTCAAAAAAAGAAAAAAGAAAAGGCGAAGTAATGAATATCATATTATGTTGTTGCAGATTACAAACATAGGAAATATGTCGGCTTAGCTGAAAACATCGTCATGGAAAATGGGGCACAGCCTTGTGGTATTAGGAACCATTTGAATATATCAGAGAAAATTACCCTTGTCCCATAGGGGGGGAAAAATATGCTGTCAAGCTGAAACTCTGTAAGATCATGGGAGGCGAGGAAAAGAAAAATAAAAAATTTTTCTGGAATAAAATCTAAAAATGCTGAAAATGGGTTTATTCTGTGCTCAAAAATACATCAGTAATTGAAAGAGGAGCCTCCCCTCCATATAATGAGAAGAGAAGATTTCACCTAAACATTGCAAAAACAAAATACTCATTTGTTTTTACTTGTTAGGCAGAATAATCCACCTGTGCAAAGGCTGACCCTCAACTATCGTACGACGCATATACACATTATTGTACCAAGTTTGTCGGGTCTCATGAGAGAGCCAATTCCCTCGCATGTATTATGAATTAAGAGCGAAGATATGCCAGTTACTTCGAAGTGCAACACACACACGCACATAACGAAAGAATTTTATGCTTATCATTATTCACAAGTGAGTTCGCTTACGTGGAAGAGATGGTCAAAATTGTTTTCTTCTTTCTTTCTTTTTTTCCCTCGAAGAAAACAGCTTTCTTATCATTCCGAAGCGAAAATGTGATATGGATACGAATGTTGCGTTCAGGGAATGGTGAATATATGTAATAGGCTCATATATCTAAACTAGTCATATATGATCAATCATTGCGAATATTCTTTCTTTTTCTCTCAAACTATTCGCCATTTCCCGCGTTAGCAAGGTAGCGTTAAGAACAGAGGACTGGGCCTCTGAGGGAATATCCTCACCTGGCTCCCTTCTCTGTTCCTTCTTTTGGAAAATTAGAAAAAAAAAAAACAAGAGGGGAGGATTTCCAGCCCCCCGCTCCCTCCCCTTTTAGTCGCCTTCTACGACACGCAGGGAATACGTGGGAAGTATTCTTTCTCCCCTATCCCCAGGGATATATATATATATATATATATATATATATATATATATATATATATATATATATACACAAACACACAGACACACACACGAATTCATAGTGATTAATTAGCCATATCATTAACTAGTAATCTATTTTCACTTTCTCTCATACATAGAATAGCAGTGAGTGTATTCATATTTGGATCATCCCCTGGGAATGAGTTCATATCATCATATACGAAATTGAATTATGTCTGTTGAAATAATCATTACAAATATATGGATATTTATTTCTAAAGTCTATGATACAGCTGTGAAAATTAATGAAATGTAGGTACCGGGACATATCCTACATTAATTACCTGGATAGTTATATGCCATAATACGTGCGGGGTCACATACCAGTACACACAGCAGCAGAGGTGTTTATCGCGAAAATATTTTCGCTTTTAATATTGTCACTGTAACGAAGCCATGAAAACCAGCAGGGAAAATGAAATTATGTGAACCAGGTTTGGCTCTCCGTGAATATTATGGGGATTGTTTGGATATGTAACATGCTGGTGTGTCAGGGGAGAGGATGAGCAGGCAGTACATACTGGTAAGTTAGGTATATAACGTAGTACATAAGAGTACATGGGATAGATAGATAGATAGATAGATAGATAGATAGATAGATAGATAAATACATACATATATATATATACATATGATGATCACACTAGTCCGTGATGATAGTATGAAGGTATAATTGCACTTTAGTAGTTCATATAATTATACTTAACATGCAATTTCTCTATTATACATGTGGCACAACATGTTTCGTGTAGGCAATCCACCTCATCAGGTGCCAGTACTTAACAAAGTTGTCTAAATCTCAACATCACACTTGAGTCCCGCCGTCCAGCACCAATCTGTAACAGGCCAACCACTGTCCGCTTTGTTTGGCAGTAACCGTTGTAAGGGAGAGTGATTAAGGAGGGTGTTTGTATGTGACTATGTGTGTGTGTGTGTGTGTGTGTGTGTGTGTGTGTGTTTTCTAAGTATTTTTTGTCTTTTTTTTTGCTTAAAACACCGAAATAATTGACCTAACGGAGGTAAGTGAAGTAAACCGGACGGGATGATAAAAAGATGAAACGAGGATAGATCTGGCAGTCCCTTGAGGGTGAAGTGTCCTACAGACATTGAATAAGAGGGATCACTCCCCCACAACACCCCCAGATATAGCGCTTTGCGATTGTCCTATCAATGTTCTAATTGCCACGACGCAACGAAAACAAAGTGTGTCCACTTACTTCGTTAAAGAAAATGAATGTTTACCTCCACTGGCGACTGCCTCGTCCGGTTAACACAAACGCGAGACTAAACTAAAAGAGATGCATTTATTTTTCCACTGTGGAACACCCAGTGTATTTATTTAGTGGCATAAATTCCGTCAGCGGAGGACTGGTTCACCGTGGAACGCAAAATGTGGCGAGATGAGAGGGAGAGAGATGAAAAGATACAGAAAACGAGATTACACTGGCTAGGTCTTGTAAAAACAGAGTCTCTGATGTGTGTGTGTGTGTGTGTGTGTGTGTGTGTGCAGTTACTATTCTGTACTGCACGGGGAGGGCGGTGTGCACTGGTGGGGCCTCATGTCTTGAACTTCCTCTGTTATCATAAATCTAACACTTCCATATGACGTCTGTGACTAACATATTCTCATTCTGTTTATTCCATCCATCAACTACTTCATTGCAAGAATGGCCTCTCATTGGACTATCTTTGCACCTTGTGCGTATGTATGTATGTGTGATTACTACTTGTACGTTAAAGAAAAAGAGCTTTACACTCACGTTTTCCCATCTCTTAACCGTGTATACTAATAGAGAGCTTCGTTACATATTTCTTAACAAGACTTTGTGTCTAATTTCATGTTGTGGACTCAGATTCGAACTTCATATTTCCTTCTGGAAGATATTCGTCCCAAGGCCTTCTTTCAGCCTAATTCGATACGCTGCTTTTACTAGGGATCGTATTTCATCTCCTACGTATCACACCAACTTTGGAGTTTGCTTAGGTCCCCTTGTAATTTGATGCAGTCTTCCTCACCCCCTACATCCCACAGTGACTTTTTCGCAACGTCAGTCGGGTATGACTCCAGTTCTCCGGATAAGTCAGTATCATGGATCAAAATACACGAATACACAACCCTGGCCGTGAGACGTGCGTGATAAGGCGAGATAAGAGGGGATTCATATGGGAAATATGATAGCCAGTCGCGTAGGGTAACATTTGGTCGTTAAGATGTGGCGTGTGGGCTCCGGTATTAGAACCTGGGGTAACTAGTGTGTCGCGTGGGACCAACGGTACTAGACGTGGTACCTAATACGGTGGAGCATAGGCGCTGTGGTAAGTCATATCTGATGGTGGGTTTAGTGGCTTCGGTTTAGCAATGGAACTCTGCTAGTGAGACGTGCGAGGTCAAGGTGCAGTAGGTAAAGGTCTGCTGGGGAATAGTGCACCATGCGATGGCATAGTTACGGTGTGACTTAAAATTTTCATACTGGGACATGCTTGTTAAGGTGTGATGTGATAACGTTGGTTGTGAGAAGGACGTGGTGAGCTATAGTATGAAAGAAGTGGCGTGGGAGCTCTGGTAGTGATGTGGTTGCTAGGATGTGGCGTGGGAGCTCTGGTAGTGATGTGGTTGTTAGGACGTGGCGTGGGAGGTCTGGTAGTGATGTGGTTGCTAGGACGTGGCGTGGGAGGCCTGGTAGTGACGTGGTTGCTAGGATGTGGCGTGGGAGCTCTGGTAGTGACGTGGTTGCTAGGATTTGGCGTGGGAGCTCTGGTAGTAATGTGGTTGCTAGGATGTGGCGTGGGAGCTCTGGTAGTGATTTGGTTGCTAGGATGTGGCGTGGGAGGTCTGGTAGTGATGTGGTTGCTAGGACGTGGCGTGGGAGGTCTGGTAGTGATGTGGTTGCTAGGATGTGGCGTGGGAGCTCTGGAAGTGCAACTTATCTAGTCAGATGTGGTAGTTAGGGTGTGGTGTGGGAGCTTTGGTAGTGAAGCATATATAAAGTATGATGGCCAAAGGGTGGCATTGGAGGTAGGTTAGGGTGAGAGAACTCCAGCAGCAAGACACTCGAGGGTAAGACTTTGTATTCCAGCCTTGGATCACCTTAACTATTCTTGTTGCTCTTCGCTGTTTCCTCTCCTACTCCTTCACCCTCTTGCTCTCTTGTTTCCGAACCCTATTCGTTTATTTTCCTCCTCTTCTTTTATCCTCTCCCTCTTGCTCTTCTGACAAATACTCTCCATCTCTCCGCCCTCCAACCAGATTATCTCCTCTCTCACTTGTCTCTCCCCTCTCCCTCCTAACTCACCGCACACTCGAAATGATCCCCATCATCCCTCCTCCTCACTCCACGTATACACACTCCCTCCCTATCTCCCATCTGCAGCCACTTGCCTCGGGTCCGTCTCAACTTTGGTCCTGCGATTCCCATGGTTACTGAGAACCTCCAGTCTTCCCTTCCAGCACCATGACTTCCCCACTGAAGAGCGCCCGGCTCTCCTGAACTATCCGAGATAAGTGGCCTGTGTATACCACCTCTCCGTGTCAAAGTGTTCCAGCGAGCTGAGGGCCTGAATACTATCTTCCAGATGTGTGCTGCGATAAGAAGCCTGCGCACGTCTTCGATCACTGTGTGCAAATGATATAAGACTGTGTACCCGTGTTTTGTGGTGGGGTGTACGGGAGTGCCTGCCTGCCTGCGTGTATATGTGCATTTGTAGATGCTTGTGTCATTGAATATTTGCGCAAAGAGAAAGGGAAGCTTTGCAACAGTGAGGCCCTGCTTCTTCTCTCTATCTTCTTGTCATAGGATCTCTGAGGTTTCCCAGTGATGGTGACGAGTCTTTGGTTCTTCCTCTTGCCTGAACTTAAAAGTGTCCACAACATTAGTGATGACTAAACACTTTCTCACACCCTAACGCATCTGCTTGCCTTCCAGTTGTGTTCTCCTGTTTTGGATTGTCTTCTAGAATCGAATAACTGTTCTAGAATAAGGTGGTTAAGAACTTTAGAATTATATATGTATTTCTCATAACTCCTCTTGTTCTTCAGTGTGGGTAGATGGAGAACTTTCTTCCTCTCGTTGTTGTTCATTTCAATTGAATTCTGCCTTCTTGCAATCCTCCCGTGTTCGTTTGCTTGTGTGTCTATGTGTGTGTCTATGTGTGTGTGTGTGTGTGTGTGTGTGTGTGTGTGTGTGTGTGTGTGTTTATGCAAGTAGATATATTCCTCTGACTACAAATATATATTCCTACTTGATTAAAATGAGATACTCATACAAATATAGCATCATAGTACGTGGCCTTGTACAACGGAACACCTTCGTGAAGCAACGCTACATTCTTACTTTACTCTGTACGTCTTCCATTTTCTCACTTCGCTCCACCGAAGCCCTTCCAGTTACCTTTAGCCCTTGGCCTTATGTCTCTACATCATCTGATCCTGAGCAGATTCAACTTTGCCATCCAATCTTCCTCAGTAGGATTAAAGTAGCGCATTGTTACAACCGACGCCCGCGGCAAATAAGGCCATCTTCCAGACCTGTGCTGCAGGACCCACCCACCCACCATACATACCTCTCTCTCTCTCTCTCTCTCTCTCTCTCTCTCTCTCTCTCTCTCTCTCTCTCTCTCTCTCTCTCTCTCTCTCTCTCTCTCGAAGTCACTCACCGCTGGCCAGGAGATGGCACAATGGAAGTCTTGAGTCCATCCATAAGGCGTGTCTACTCGCCTTCTATAAAACTCACACGCCTGTGACCCCAGTCGCACACTTGTGACTCAGTCATACGTCTGTGACTTAGTCATACACAGTTCGTGGAAGGAGCTATCCAGTGGAGACCTTCAAGCCGGGTCCTTGTCATCTTCTATTCTTACGTCTGTGAACGTGGCCATGTCATGCGTTCTTAAAAACGTCAAATATCAAGACAAAAGAAAGCATTAGTTATGGTTCTTTTAGCAGTGGAATAACTTTTGTATTCTTTATGTGATCAGGTGGATCAATACTCAGATAACTTAGGTATGTGTTTGTGTGTGTGTGTGTGTGTGTCTGTGTCTGTGTGTCTGTGTCTGTATGTCTGTGTGTGTGTTCACTTTGGTATCTGGCGTCATACGATTGCTGCAGCATGTAGACCAACTCTCGCTAAAGAAAAAAAAAAGTAGATTTTTGCCTTCAAGTCCCAGTGAAGTCTAAGCACAATTTTTTCCCTCCTCGCAGCCAGGTGCAAGGCATGCAGTACTGGATATCAAACGTGATGGGTCAGTTTCTACACCATCTCTGCTATTCGCAACGCGTCATTCTTAGATGGAGCTCAGACCTGCGTCTAGTTGGTAATCATATGGACAGAAGTGTGGTTGCACGTTTGAGGAACAGACAGATGAGACTCTCATAGGAATGAAGGAAATCTTCAATTATCATTGATATCAAACATATCCAAAGCTTCAACAACAGTGTGTCCAACACACAAGGCTAAAAAAAGATCTGATCTCTCGGAGGGGTTTTGATGATAGAAATCTGACCATATCCAAAGCTTTAATAACTGTTTCTAACACACACAAGGTTAGGAAATCTGATTTCTTGGAGGGGCTTTAATAATGGAACTCTGGCCAAGTTTCTCGAAGCTAACAATGCTACCAAACTTTGGCTCTTTGTTGATGCAAATCCTGGAACCTGGGTACAAAACCCTTTCAAGATTTTCTTCTGAATGTGACCAAATAACTGAATATGTGTGACAAGTTGGGTGATGGTGATCACTTTAGCGAATATACAGCACAATAAAAGCCATTGGATAACACAAAAGGTGCATAAAGACTTGCGTGTTGGATGACTTAGAGTTGAACGGAGGTTCCAGTACCATAGTCCAAAGAACGAGACAAAAGCGTTTTGCTTTATTACCACCTCGCTTCAGCCTGATCCATA
>NC_092251.1:11845000-11867500 GCF_036320965.1 Panulirus ornatus
AACAGCCAGGATCGAACCCTTAGTATTCGAATAGTCATTTCTCTATAAGGGGCGATCATAGCCTAGCGGTAGCGCTCCCGCCCGTTGCGCAGGGGTCCCGGGTTCGACCCTGGCTGTTGGAAGTCTGTATGTTCTATGAAAGTGCGCGTTCTTATGCACTTTGTTCGTATAGATATATAGATTTGTATACTTTTAATCTTAATTCGTTATAGATGCAAAGATGCGAGGGGAAGTAACCTCATCTCTAAACAGGTGTTGCGTAGTTCCAAGGCTTACGACATCTGCCCCTTGGTGAGGCACATTACCTGCTTCAGTTGGGCTAAGTATGTGGTAGATGACATTTCGTTCCAGCACGACTCCCATTGTGAAACGAACGAATCCTGTGGTACGGGATAGAGCTTGAGCGTCAAGTTGCACTCAAGGGTCATGCTAGTCCATCAGCACAAAGACGCCGATAGATATTGAACCACAAAGTTACGAACTAACATAGAAATGTTACTGAATATATATATATATATATATATAAGTTTGTTTGTATAAACTTCACTCGGTCGGAAATCTAACCCCTTGATTTACATATGAGGGAAATCATCTTCAAAGAATCATGAACTGAGAAGTTTCAGAAGTTGTTAGAAAACGGGAAGTGTGTGAGTGAGGGAGACTACGTTGTGTTGTTCATAGGTTTATCCCTGCTGTGCGAGGGGCGTTGTATTTTACCACTGATTTGACCTGATACAGAGGACTGGGTGATGGTAGTGAGGGAGGGAGGGAGTGGAGTCATGGAGGTGGAAGATGAGGGAAAAATGTACCCGAAGAAAGTGAGGAAAGATGATGAGGAATGGCGATTACTCTGGTAGATGAGTAAGTCGAGAAAGATGGGCCAAGAGGAGTTCTAACGAGGGAAGTGAGTAGAGTGTTTATGAGGTGGGAAGTGAGAGGGCTGTGAGAGAGAAAAGGAAGACAAGAGGGGTGTATGAGAGGAGGGAAGTGATATGGGCGTTCGTTGGAAGGGAAGTGAGAGGGGGTGTTTAAGTGGAGGGAAGTGAGAGGGGGTGTTTGAGGGGAGGGAAGTGTTAAGTGTATATGAGAGGAGGGAGATGAGAAGGGATGTGTGAGTGGAGGGAAGTCAGAAAAGGGAAGGAGAGATGGGTTGTGTGAGAGAAGGGTTGCATGTCATGATAGCGCCCAGCACAGGCATCGGTAAGGGCCTGGTGTTACAACGTTCATATTAATTCCCAGAGAGAGAGAGAGAGAGAGAGAGAGAGAGAGAGAGAGAGAGAGAGAGAGAGAGAGAGAGAGAGAGAGAGAGAGAGAGAGAGAACAAAGATTGGAATTAGCACAAAAGAGAAATATTCGATTAGAATGAGTGACTAGCGGAGCCAATCAATCAATCAGTCACATGAGACTGACTCCACCACAAGGAAATAGAATAAAACATAGGCATTGACTTTTTTTTTTCTCGCGATTTTCACTCAATTTATCATACAGAAAAAATGTCCTTTTCTTTTCGTGAGAGGAAGATCTGGATTTCATCTCCGATCTCAGACACACACCACTGGCTTATATATGATCGTCATGTTACCCCAGTGTCTTGAATCCAACGCTAGAGGAGAAATCTCTGAAGAGTAATTACTTCCTGTTGTTATGTGACCTACAATCTTTGACCGACGTTACTAAATTGTGTAAGAAAAGTCAAGGAAATTTTCGTAAGTGAAAGATTATACTGTACGTTCAGGACAATCAACAGAACACATTGTTCTTCATATTTTATTGATAAAACATATCGTACACTCATGCAAGTACATGTTTGAATATACATATATATATATATATATATATATATATATATATATATATATATATATATATATATATATATATATATATATATATATATATATATATATATATATATATATTTATATATATATCTATATATATATATATATATATATATATATATATATATATATATATATATATATATATATATATATATATATATATATATATATATATATATATATATATATATATATATATATACACAAAATGCTCATGACGTGGGAAACCTTCTGCTTTAACATACTGTCATGAGTTCATGTTAGACAAAGATCATCTCGTAGCAATGTCTGCTGGTTGACTTGGGTTCTCAAGTGTGGTAACTTGTCATTCTTTCTTTTTTCTCTTACTTTAACATGCAATATCAAAAATCATCTCTTGAGTTCCTGTCCACATTTTCATAAGTCTCACTTCCTGAACGGTGATACCATCAATTTAGAACAGAAATATTCCTTCGCAATATTTCACCTTTACTTCCACTCTGAAATGCTTGGGGTTGAAGGACCATTATTACCTTCCAGTCAATACGACAGAGAACAGAACCCAGATAATATCTCTCTCCATGTGTAATAAGATGGTCTCACGAGAGAACTACAGAGGCTGCCATCACTAGGTCGTGGGAGAGACAACCGACTACGTCTTTCGCCTACTGTACAATGACACAATACAAAAATAATTTCTTTTTTTTCTGTGTCATCGTGTCCGATCTCTGACCTGACGTTGAAAATTAGATGGGAAACTGAATCATTTCTGATTACATTCAAACTTTATTGACTCTCAGTCAATTTGCTCTTAGTCGTTAACCCTCTGGCTCGCTTAGGACAGAGTTTAGCAGAGTTGAAACCACTTCACCTTACCTAAACCGCAACTTTAGTCGTATTGAGATAGGTTCCTGGTCATATTGCTACGTTCAGTTCAGCGAGCATCATTTTCGCCTCCTCCTTTACACGACGTATCTGGTCTTATGGCCAACAGGAAGCATGGCCTGGACATGGGTGGCGGGAAAGTCTTCTACGAAACGAGAATCGACTGTCCTCTCATATAGCTATGCGTTTAATGGTGTTTAATATCAGTTTTGTTCATGAGTACTCACGCTATTCCAGCCTCTTCTCGTGTTTCATAAACCTCTTCCTAATATCAGTGATTACAGCCACCGTCATGTCTACGTTCTAGAGATAATAGTGAATCTTAGTGGATGTCCTACACTCCCTTCAAAAATGGTTTTATAGCTTTGAAGGTCTTCTTCCTCAGGATCTCTCTCCTCTACGTCTCCCGGAAGGAGAATCAGGAAATGCGTTTCTGTGGAACTCAGCTCGAGATGAAGCTGTTCTGCAAGTTATGGGCAAGTCTTTTTGAACAGCTATCATAACTTGTGTATATTCTGAGTAGCGTCTAACAGCGTCTAACCCTGAAGCCCCAATGCCCCTCCAGTGACGAGAGGGGAACGCAGTGAGAGATTAGTTCGTAATACACTCATGTACAGTGTTCCTTTAAAGAACATGCATCAAGTGTCATTAGCAAATACGAACAATGGTTGAGTTTGCCAACTTGCACAGACGTTATATCCTGGTTTGAGATATATATTATAAATTGGTAGATCTTATTAAAGTGCAAAACGTAGACAGGAAGGATCGGATTGTAGAATACAATGGTGCTGCTAACATAAGACAGGTATTAACAGGACCATAATCACCTTAGCTTCAATTATGCGAGAGTGAATTTGTAAATGTCACACCAACGGTAGCCCCTTGTTCGACACGTACTTACGCTTGAAGCTACGAATGTTGGACGTCAGAGGAAGTAGTTCTAAGCCAAGGATTGAGTCAAGTATCCATACTATTGCCAGAATATATTAGTATTTCATATTGCTCGGTTCCATATTGCTATGCTGTATCTCGATGATCGCAGTCTTCGTCCCAGACATACGATGACAGACGACAAGAAGACTGGAGATTGAATATTCGTCTATTGAAGATCCAATAATTTGGAGCAGTTTACCAAAAGACGCCAGCCTGAACCAGCAAAACAGAACGTAGTTTTCACGTAATTAGCTTAATGTCCATCAGATGTAAAGACACTGTTTGAGGCTAATATTACACACACAGAAAAGTACACTGCACACTCACTCGTTTCCAGGAAGTCAAACTGTCTATTCATATGATAATTAACTCGTAATCTCTGAGAAGATATTCTGATCTGCTTCATCATCATTACGTACAGCAAAAGAGAGTTATGATGCGAGTCATGACTAACAGAAAACGGGACTCATGGATGGCGAGATACGACACCCAGACACTGTACGTCATCTCAGAGGTGCGCACCAGGACTAGATTGACAGCTCTGTAGTGCTGTACAGAAGCCTGTACACATTTGTACGACAGAGAGCAAAAGTCATGCATGCTTGTCATCTCTGGGAATAACGAAGAAGCTGCTTCTTCTTCCCTCCTCCTTCCCCTAAGGAGGATGAAGGAGATGATTGTTGCTTCCAAACCAAAGACTCTGGTTATAAAGGTGCTTCATGGAAATACAGAGAAGACGCTTCACATAAAAAGGCTACGGTATTATACGATATATCATCTCTGGTCAAAGATGTTACTTAACGTTAATGTACTTATGAAATGGACATTGGAGGACAAGTGTTAAAACACTGGACTGGACAGCTTTGACGCGAGAGATGTCTACTGCAAAGTTACTGTTTCGGATATGATTTCAACTGCAAGCAACCTTTGCAGCGAGGAGCCACTCTTGAAAACAGCGACCACCACAGACAACTTGCCAGAAGATCCGTGTGCTACATCTAGAGCGATCACTCGCTTGCAGAAGGCATGGATCTGTGGCGAATAACTCAAGAGAGAGATACGACCCCTGTGTGACAGTTGAATGGTAGATGCACCAACCAGCACGGTCACCCACACAGGAGCAGTAGCGCGATGCGCAACCTTTCATTCACGTGACCCACCACAGCTATGGCGTCGCCGAAGGAAACCTCCTCCACAGCTATGACGTCACCGAAGGAAAACTCCTCCACAGTTATGATGTCACCGAAGGAAAACTTTAAAAAAACAAAAAAGAAACCATTTTCTCGAACACTCGATCATGCAGTTACTTGGCCATTGGTCTCAAGCCATTCACAGCATCACTGACGAAGATGCCTCTTTTCGACGGGGTGGGGTGGAGGCTGGTGTCCATCCCCTACGCGAGGACGGTTATGGCATATGGTAAGCCCAGCAAGAGAAAAGCGAAGAGTGACGCCCTGACTCTAGGCTGGCTGCTGCTAACTCCGCTGGTGGACTGAAGAACTGCCATGGCTGAAAGGAAGAGAAACCCAGAGGAGAAACTTTGAGTAGATGAACGTTAGGCAGTCCTTGAAACAGAATTTTGGTATTGTAAATATCATTAATGATATGTTAGTCACACCAAAGGTATAATATATTCATACGTCTAAAAAAAAGAGGATATATGGGAGACATTTAGGTAGATCGAGGTGAGCCATTCAGAGAGGGAGAGAAACATTCCTCTTTGACTGTCTTACGTTTCGTCGCAATGATCTCATTTGACTTTCTCTACTAATACTGGGTGAACCAACTTACCCTCCCTCTCTTTCGCGGAGAAACCGCCGACCTCAAACAAGACTCTAACACTTTCCATTTATGAGAGAAACGGTAGAAGCGTGTAATGTGCATGACCAGATCTCAATGGCCCATTCACATCCTCTTACCCATTGATGCTACAAAGGCCTTGGCTGGCTTAGAAGAGATGCAGATGTTATTGTAATAAACCTGTTTAGATTATATTATATTTTTGTGCTCTTAAACTGATTTTCATTCTGATGTTTTATTAGAGTCAAAATATTGGATAAGAAGATGCTGAAATTTTATAATGAAATAACATTAAATGTTGTGTAAGCCACAAGCCATTGTTGACCATCTCCACCAATGTTGTCTCAGTAGTTCTATATCCCACTCGGCAGCCAGGAAGACGCGAGTAATTACGTGTTTCCTCTGTTCGCATACTGCAGCTCGCCAGGAGAGTGCTGGAGCTAAGTCTGTCTGGGAACAGATGCCGTTTCCCCGTCTCCCGTAACCAATAATTGCATTGAACACTATAACTGTCAGTCTTGTGGAACCTTCACTCAGTCTTACATCTATATCCTCGACACCTACCCCCATTTTGTAAGATTGTCTCTCGATTCACCATATGACTTAAACACACCAAAAGAATATTGATAATTCCCAGGGATTACTGAGAGAACACATCTAATGCATTCTAAACTTTTTATTTCATTTACCTTAGTAGCCTCGTGTCCTAATTCAGACCAAGTGAATGTGATAAATTTAAGAAATGAGACTCGTCATAATATTCAGTTTTTTGAAGTAATGACAAGTTTGCTCCTTTTCTTCATGGTTCTCACTGCGAGCCCTCTATACTGGTGAAGATATTGTAATCTTCCTGACCACCAGGGTCTTACCTCTCGATGACGCGGTCAAAAACACCTGGAACCTCGCTCCTCTCTGTGGAGAGGGAGATACAGTCCCAGTCTCTACCAGACCACCTGAGCCTCACCTTTCTTGGTGGAGAAGGAGAAGTTGTCAGACTCAGCAGACCAGCCGTACTTGTTCCTGACCCTGACGACGGCGACGTAATCTGTGGCCACCTCCAGCCCCTCCAGCGTGTAGAACATGGAGTGGCGCCTCACCTCCGTCACTGCCTCGGAGTCTACCACTCGAGACACATTCTTCCATGCGCCCGTCATCAGGTTAGTGCGATTCCTCTGCGAGAGGAGCAGCCAGATGCAGTGGTGTAAGTAGCTACCGGTTGTACGTAAATACAACGAGGAGGAAGGGACACGAAGCTTTCGCTTGGTGAGGGAGGTGGTGAGGGCACAGGACGTTGGCAAGTGGCAAGCTCAGGTCGCTGGCTAGGACAGGTGGTAAGGATGGATAACCAAGACAAGTGGTATGGATAGGTAAAGACAAGTAGTGAGGGCATTTGGCAAAACCAGGTGACGAGTGAAAGAAGTAAGGACAGGGGATTATCGCAAGTAATAAGGGCAGGTGATCATGTAGATTATGAGAGCAGATAGCTGGGTTGGGTGGTGAGGACCGTTGGTGAAGGCAGACAGTGAGAGATGGTGATGAGGGTAGATGGTGAGGATGTATGACGCCAAGTGGTGGGGAGTTATGCACTAGAGACAGCTGGGGGTGCAATGTGGTAATTGTCTCAGTAAAGGTAATGGAAATACTTGTTCCTCAGATACCTCACGTAGAGGTGTAGGATGGAGCACTATGCAGACATATATATATATATATATATATATATATATATATATATATATATATATATATATATATATATATATATATATATATTTATCATTTTGCTTTGTCGCTGTCTCCCGCGTTTGCGAGGTAGCGCAAGGAAACAGACGAAAGAAATGGCCCAACCCACCCCCATACACATGTATATACACACACGTCCACACACGCAAATATACATACCTATACATCTCAATGTACACATATATATACACACACAGACACATACATATATACCCATGCACACCATTCACACTGTCTGCCTTTATTCATTCCCATCGCCACCTCGCCACACATGGAATACCATCCCCCTCCCCCCTCATGTGTGCGGGGTAGCGCTAGGAAAAGACATTCCTCCTGTGGGCAGACTGGCGGCAAGCAACCCACCTGCCATATGCCATCATGTATCTTGCGGTACTTGATGATGAACTCGGTGATGGGGTAGTAGCTCTCCGTCTCCCACGTCAGGGTGTACCTGTTGCTCTCGCCACCGTTGGGGCTGCTCGTCACCTGAGGCGTTTTAGGGAGACCTGGAAGGTGACACGTAACATGTACGATATAGAGATATAACCAGAGGATGGGGGTGAAGATATGTGTGGGAGGTATAGGGGGCTATCCCAAATGATGCTCATGGTAGGGATCTGTGTGGAGATAGAGAGGTCGACCAGCCAGCCAGTATAGGTCCTCCCAGAGAGGTCGACCAGCCAGCTAGTATATGTCCCCCTCAGAGAGGTCGACCAGCCAGCCAACCAGCCAGTATATGTCCCCTCAGAGAGGTCGACCAGCCAGCCAGTATATGTCCCCTCAGAGAGGTCGACCAGCCAGCCAACCAGCCAGTATATGTCCCCCTCAGAGAGGCCGACCAGCCAGCCAGTATATGTCCTTTCTCAGAGAGGTCGACCAGCCAGCCAGCCAGCCAGTATATGTCCCCCTCAGAGAGGTCGATCAGCCAGCCAGTAGGTAGATGTATCAGGAGGGATGATGATAATAGGAGAGATCCGACATTCTAAGTACTTGGCTTAGGCCCTAGTGAGTGGATGAATGAGGAGAGGATCCTTACAAATGAAGGTTAGGTTAAAGAGGATCCGGCATCGGTGTGGACTTCTGTCTGTGACTGGATCCTCATAGAAAAATGACATTAAGGGCTTTGAGGAGGCAAGGGTTAACCCTACCGGCGAAGGTGTTTGAGAAGATGCGAAGTGTGAGTGTACTTCGGGTCTATCATGAACATACGTGGGATTGGCCTAGTCAGAGATGCTTGTTACGGACCTGTAGGTTCAAAATGAGAATTTTTTTTCATAGTGGAACGAGTGAGACCCAAGAGTTCTATACGATAAGAATTGCCACACGTACTGGGAAGGCATATTTCAAAACATACGCATCAATAAATGAAAAGATAATATTTACGCTCATATATTTACACACACACACACACACACACACACACACACACACACACAAAACCCCTTTCATCAGTCATTTCGAACATCCTGAGAATGGATCATACAAACACTCCTAAGAAGCTAATGTACTTCCTCAAATGTGCTGAGAGCTTAGCTTCGTGCCTTAATCTGATTATCTGAAGCTTCATCTCACGCACACTCATTTGCTCATCTTCGTCAAATTGTTACAGTGCAAAGGTGGGCATCTATCGTGGCTAAATGTGTATCACATGCAAGCATCACCTGTCATTTGTATCACGGCGTTCTTCTGGCCGTAGATGTTCTCAGCGATGCACACGTAAGCCCCAAAGTCTTTCTCTGTGACGTGCTGGATGGTGAGTGTGTGGCGGTGGGCCACGTACGGTTGGCTCAGGTGGACGTCATTGGCACGGGAGGATTGCTGCTGCTGCTGCGGTGGCAGGTACAGCTGGGTGTCCATGAGGGTGTCTGGCAGCGGCCGCCCGTCGCGGGTCCACACTACGTCGGGCGGTGGTCGGCCGTGCACCACACACACCAGCTCGACCTGGTCGCCCTCGCCCGTCCTCACGACGAACTGGCAGTAAATTAGATTCTGATTAGCATAACTTCATAGGGTTCTCTGAGTGATCAGATGTGTTATAAGATTTGAAATCTGAAGATCAGTCCATATTCTAATCACCTACAATAGAGGGGGAACCACATGCATTGAATATATTTTGATAATCTTCATTTCCAATCAGTACTTCCTTTCCTTACAGTAAGAGATTGTGCAATGGAATTTTATATCATGCCCTAATCGTAGCTATGTCAGCTGAAAAGGATAAGACTCTAACTGCTTTGCCCAGAGAGGAAAGAAATGAAAAAGTAACATAATGGTCAATCTTCGTGTGGCTGGTCTCCAAACAGAAACTGTGGGAAGAGCAAAGTCGCACTACAAGTGTTCATGTGACAGAATACACATGGACAGCTTGCGAGATTAGCGGCCGATATGATACCCACACAGAACGGAGACAAAGCAGCCAAAGATGGTTGAAGAGAGGTGGTGGCCTTTATATCTAGCCCTGGCTAAAAGAGAGGCGGAAGAACAGGTACCCTATAGGTACAAGAACTGGTCCATATAGCGGCAAATGAGATTCGTGGTGGATATGGTTACAGCAGCTGCTCGGATAACTGCAGCACCTGTGAAACATCCCTAGTATTGGAGACGCAGGTTTTGTACCATTTTCTCCGTGAGACTTCCTGAATAGAGTGGAGAATATGGTTATACCTCACTTGTTTATGTTATTGCAGGACTGAATTTGATGGGCTTTGAAATTTGGTGGTCATAAATGAGTGAAAATTAGAGATATATGGGAAGAAATGGCTTTTTCTCTTTTTTTTTACTGTTGTACTTGACCACTGTACTTCTTTCCCAGTGGGAGTTGCTGCATAGGTCCAGTTTAAGGGAAGGGGTATATGTTCAGTGCAAGAAAAAGAACGGCCACAGGATTGTGATGTGGAATCACCATCGCAAGAGCGATTAGTGTCAGAGGCTGAAGAAACAAGTTGGTTTCACGAGGAGAAAAAAAGTTTAGGCTAAAGGTCATATTCCTAAAGAGCATCGCTATTGACGGGATAAAATCATAGTCTATCAGCGCGAGATACAATCATGTCAATCCATCAGCGAAAACTGCAATGGGACGACTCGAAAGGAACAGATGGAAATGGAAAAGGCATAAGAACGAAGCTTAGGGCGTAAAGCCTCGTGCCACATCCTGCCAAATGCTTTAGAACCGTCGAAGACCATGATAAAGATTCACCAAAAATCACTAAAGAAGAAGTACCAAGCTACACTTAAGCAGCCGTTGAAACCTCCTAAAGTGCCATGGTAAGCGTCTCGAGTTTGGGGTGAAGAGTGGACGTAGCTCGACTGCAGTGTTCATAACAGAGTAACGGAAGAAGGCCAGGAGGAAGACTCACCTGTTGTGTGATGATCTCTGGTGGGTATTCGACAGTGATGGACATGGCGGCCGAGGCTGGTTCGCCGATACCGTTGTCAGCTGTACACAGGTACATACCCTCCATGTGACGGTCCACGTTCACCAGCGTCAGTTTCTTACCCTGGGCGAAACAATCTTCCCTCAGCCATACGCGCACGTGTGAAACATAGTTCCCAAGATCATTTCGAAAAGCTAAATGGTAATGTCTGAAGTCAAATAGATTACTCCTATGTTAATTTGCTCAATTGGAAGGTCTACTAAGCCTTTTAACTCCCATGGTTACTGTGTACTGTAGGGTCGAGGCCTTTGTACTGGTTATTTTTCGTGAGATGTCCACTGTAGTGTTTGTCGAGAGGCTAAACCAATTTAAAGTGGGGAGAATACAGACTCCCCCATTACAAACCTATGAAAGATATACTGAAATAAATTCATCTGAAATAAATTCATCATCAGTGAGTCGAAGAGATCTTTTAATGTGCTTTCCCCTCCCACTCGTACTGTTGGGTCTATAATGTCTTGCAGCATTGGAAAAGTTAATTCACCACTTTTTCCAATAACTATGTATATGAATAATGTACCATTACTAATGTAGGTAATCACTTTGCAGTGGAATAAGTATTAGCCTACTGTCTTTTTTCATTATATACAGTGTTTTAAGTGGAAGAAACATGAAACTAGTTTTGGATCTATAAGGGACACATCTGGACAGCAAGGTCTTAAGTGCAATTCCCTACGATGCAAGTGTTGGTAAAGTGAGTCAGTTGTGCTTCTCGCTCTCTTTGACATATAATGCGAATCGGGAGACACTTTGCCTGACGGGCAGGAAGCAGGTGGATCTTGGTTTGCTTCGTTACATCAGCATGTTTTAGTGTGTCTTTTCGCCTCATATTTCCCCGTCCTTCAAAGTCTGTCGCTTCTACTTTGTCGAGGTCGAACTTTGTTGTGTATTAAACTAAAGACATGAACAAATACTAAAGATTCCGTTGATAGAGAACCATTAGGAAGGTCGTCACCTTAAATGTATCCTTCATCATTTTTTCCCCCTTTAAATACCTTAAATACCAAACCCATTACCTCTCAAAGTCACGAGTGTCAACAGACTGTCATTACCTGTTTGCTACGCTGTCCGGTAGGCAGGGAACCTCCCTGACGATACCAGTGGATGACAGGCTCGGGATTACCTTGTCCTTTACACTCGAGGGTCACGCTCTTGCCCATGGCTACGTGTTGCTCCGGAGGCACCATGGCCCTGACGGTGGGTGCGTACTGGATGTCCAGGACGTGCCTCAGCTGCAGTGGAGGCTCCAGGTCGAAATGGCAGATGAAAATGCCAGCGTCGCGAGGGCGTGTGTGGGAGATGGTGAGACGCGACCCATCCACAGTCATCCGAGGGTCCGGGATTACTTTGTCGTTGCCAACAGATATGAGCTTCTCACTGCCTCCGTTGCCCGGCATCTTCTTGATGATCAGCCTCAGCTTTCCTGGCGAGAATCCAAGAATCAGCAAAGGACACAGTGGTACTTGATTCTCGGGGGTTATTTGACTATCAGGGGATTACGATGAAACTCATACCTACATGCGCTTGCCTTACGGAAGGAACTAGATAATTGCATTGTTATTCAAGATGTTTATGGCCGTTTTTTGCCGCTGGTTGATCGTACCGCCCAGATTCATCCTGTGAGCAGTAGCGCAAAAGGATTACAGAGGTCACAAAGGGTCTTTATCTCAGACTCTAGATGGCAGATACGAAACATATGTCACCTTGTGACTACACAAGATAATGCTATACTCTCAAACGTAACAGTATTGCACATCCGTTCATAAGGTTCTTGAAATGAATAGATCAACATCATTATTCCGTCTTTGAATCACGAGATAGAAACCTCGGACTGATCACATAACACCTGTGGCAGGATTAATCCTGGTCAGTGAATGGTCCATTTCACGTTATTCATCCGTATGGACGATCAACCTTCATCAGGATGAATGAAAGCAGCACTCGGATGCAGACAGTGGTATGTATTACAGAGAGAGAGAGAGAGAGAGAGAGAGGTGTAAAACCGACCTGGGTTGTCGACGTCGCACGGGATGATGACGGACTGGCCCACCTCCACTGTGAAGGTCTGGGGTCGCGCCAGGAAGGTGGGTGAGCTGAGGCCCTCCTCCTGGTAGTAGTAGTAGTCACGGTACTCGTAGATCCCCAAGTCGTCGTTGTAGCCCTTGGACAGACCTGTGGGAGGAGGACCGAGGGAAATAAGATTCGACAGGTAACACGTCTGGGAGAGATGTGTCCAGTGTTAGTGTCTTTACCATAGTGTAATGATTTGTGTTGTACTGTGCCACAGTGTAATTACCTATTTTTTTTACTGTGCCACAGTGTAATTACTTATTTGATTTAACTATGCCACAGTGTAATTACTTATTTGATTTTACTGTACCACAGTGTAATTACTTATTTGATTTTACTATGCCACAGTGTAATTACTTATTTGATTTCACTATGCTACAGTTGTTTGACTTTATTGTGGCACAGTATAATGACCTATCTTTTACTGTTCCATAGTCTGATTGCCTATTATTACTGTGCCACAGTGTAATTACCTATCCTTTTACTGTTTCTTAGTGTGGGTACCTATTTTTACTGTGCCACAGTGTAATTACTTATTCTACTGTGTCAGTGTAATTATTTATCATTACTGTGCCACTGTCATTACCCATTTTCTTTGGCATGGGGAGGGAGTTTTATACTCTTAAGGGACCTCACCCCATGTCTTAAACTTTACTATTACACAACTTAATGAAGTATGAACTATACTAACTATACTCACTATACTATTACACAACTGAATGAGGTGCTAACTATACTTAACGAGAACTCAATCATACTTGGAGTAGGGCAAGATGTAATGAGCACGTACTTAGCCATCTTTAACGATCCAGTTCACCCAGACGACCCCTAATAGCTGGAAAGAATCTAAGCGAAACGTGCAGCGATAGGCTAGCTGGAACCAGTGATCGATCGCGTTGACATGAATTTCTTAACGTAGCCAGACACCCACTTGACTAAAGCGAGTTTCCTCTCTCTTTACGTTTCGTGATGTTTATTTGCCGTGAGCCCATGTGTATCTTACACGCACGCAGTGACCACACAGACATCACGAAGAACAGACCTTTGCATGCGAGAATATCAAACACACTACGTCGAAACTTCCACTTATCCCAGAGCATATTCGCGGGTGCATTGGTTCTCAATCTGTACAGTGTCCATTAAGGATGGATGTGGACCAGTGGAGAGACTAATGTCCTCAAAGACTCGATGGCGGGTTTTAGGTAGGAGTTTGTGGTCCTCTCTATCAACTGTGTGATTCTCAGAGTCCATATGTGTTTCTCTTGGACCTGCTACTCTTGATAAAGGTAAATACGGAGCTCTGAGCCTAATATGTATCATTCTTTGTTGTGTAAGAATCTAGACTAGTCAGAGATTGTACTGTTTAGTTCTACAAGATATGTGGCTACTTCTACAGCCACAGTATTACGTGGTTCTCGGAGCGAAACGCTCAAGCCTCTTCCCTCAGCTCCACATAACTATACGTTCCCACATGACTAATACACCTGGTTCAGTAGGAGGGCTGCGTAGGACAGCCGAAGGAACCGGGTAAGCCATACAGTATGGTCAGGTGGCTATCCTGCCCAGGCAAATCGTCACTCGGTGAAGTCTCATTTTGCGCTGAAATACACAGAAATAAAGGGTCGTGTTCCTAACCATTCACGGGCCGGCCGGAGTCGAGTACGCATAAGTTCGATATCTGGTCATGGCATTCGGTCCACACTCCACCCAGCTGTTCATCCCCCCCCCCTAGTCCTGGTCGATGAATTGGGTATATATATATATATATATATATATATATATATATATATATATATATATATATATATATATATATATATATATATATATATATATACACATCAGCGATTTATGTTGGGAGAAAAACATTATCCAGAGTGTTGCTCACACCACCGGCTGTCACACATTGCCCAAAGGTCGTCCCTCAATGTATAATGGATAAGGTTAGAGAAAGACGAGAGACACATGATTAACGTCATGCAATATTACGCTACACCTGTCCACGTACAGATGAAAAGGAGCTGACACCACAAGTGGCGGGTATACGACAATGACGTGACTGAGGGGAAGACTAATCCTCACTGAACCACACTGTGATCAGCAGGGTTGTGTGGCTGACACTGTGGCTGGTACACTGTGGGGGACGCGACTCAGCCTAGACCAATCGTCAGCACCACACTATCGTCAGGAGGAGAATGACTGACATCACGAGTGGTGAGTATACTGCCGTGGTGTGAGGACTGAATCATCCATCAGGAACACACAAGGGCATGATCACATGTAGGATTCTCCTCACTTTCCCAGCCTCACTTCTCACTCGGAGCAGCCTCCCTGGACAGTCCAGAGTCTCTGCCTATCTAAAGCCATGAAATTATGCCCGTCGAATTTCGACGATCATCGTTGAATATATCATTAGCCTCCCTTGTGATGGAGAACATCCCCCCCCACACAAAACAATACACCACAATACTACATCACTCCAGCACGTGAATTCTACTTTGACAAGAACAGCAAATATTGCCTGCGCTTCATCATTGTATTATACCGTCAGCTGTACACACGCAACATTCATAACAGCTTAATCCAGTTTTAGTTACTCTTATTTCCTGTGTGTGTGTGTTGGCATCAGCTCGCGTCCGACTGTCAGTTACCTGTGCGTGACAGCACCAGTCTCCTGACTGTAATTTGTCCCTTGAGGTTCACACTACCTGCCTGGCTGATGTGGCCCTCGTTGATCATGGCTGAGGTCCTACTTATACACCCGGCGGAGAACGTGCACCTCGGGACGTCATGGTGTGCTAGTGCTGGGGACGTCAGGGTGTGCTAGTGCTGGGGACGTCAAGGTGTGTTAGTGCTGGGGACGTCAAGGTGTGCTAGTGCTGGGGACGTCAGGGTGTGCTAGTGCTGGGGACGTCAAGGTATGCTAGTGCTGGGGACGTCAGGGTGTGCTAGTGTTGGGGACGTCAATGTGTGCTAGTGCTGGGGACGTCAAGGTGAGCTAGTGCTGGGGACGTCGGGTGTGTAAGCTGGTGCTGAGGGGGATTAGTGTGGGAGGTTGTACCTGGGATGCTCCAGAAGGGTGTTGAGGGATCTTATCTGTTACGGATGGTAGTGTGGAAGTGATGGGGGTGTGATGGTTGGTGAGGGTGAGGGGGAAAGATGGATGGGGCGGGAGGGTTGGGGGAGATAAGATACGATGCGATAAGCAGGCAGGAGAGTGGTTGGGGACGAGGCGCGGCTGGAGGGGAGGGAGGATGGAGAACGAAGTAGGGTTAAATGCACGATCGTGCATACGAAAATGTGAGGTAGTGTTGGAGAAATAATATATGGGTGTGATGCCCGTGTGCTCAGGCATCATTGGAGATTCCTGGGGTACTGTTCGTGTGTGTGTGTGTGTTGGAGAAACATTGAGATAATGTTGCAGAGTGCTTAATACAGTGTATAGGATAGTACTGATGTAAGAACGACGTAGTACTGGAGAAGCAGCAATGTTTGGCTTTACTGGAGTACTACAATGGCAAAGTTGGTGCAACACTGGCAATATATTGAGAACCAGTGCGACAGTATCTATCCAGTGTTGGGGTAAGGAGGGTGTGTTGAGCAAGGGTTGGAGTTGTACTGACGGCAGTGTGACCTGCGTTGAGCGAGGGATGGGGGAGAGTGTCGGGTGTGTGTTTAGAGATTGCAGTTTGGAGTTGGTGCAGTTAGTTCTTGCTGGGGTAAGAGTGAGGTAGCTACTGAGGACCTGAGACACGCCAATCACCATGAGGAACATAATAATGAGTAGATACGATCTATGATATCAGTTGTTCCCAGCAGCTGAGAATGAAGATTGCCATAAAAACGCGACCCATGGAATCTATCTTGAAAACTTCGTACTTGGAGTGAATGACTCGCTTGTGTATGGCTTAAACACCTTTACCTGCCTTATATTTATTCCTCTATATCCCTGTACATTGTCGTAACTCAAATGAAGCAATGTTAAGTTGGCATGTAGCTGGGAAGTAATCCACTTCACTGTGTCGTATTTCTTTTCTATATTTTGTCTATTGATTCTCTTCTTGCATACCGGTCTCTGCCTGACCTTCTTAATATCTCATTCGCTCTCTTCCTCTCTCGTCCAGGTTCTCTCTCTCTCTCTCTCTCTCTCTCTCTCTCTCTCTCTCTCTCTCTCTCTCTCTCTCTCTCTCTCTCTCTGACCTCAAGCGAGAGTGGGGGCGTCACTGGCATTTCCTGTAGCGTTTTATTTTTATGTTTTCGTGTGTTGAGTCTGTCTTAATTGCTAATCCTAAAGGACTTTAGCTTGTCCCCAGGCAATTCTAAAGCCCATCCTAGCATTAACCAGATCATTATGAGGGAATTGTCAAAACACTAAAATATATAAAAAATAAAGTTGTTCAAGACACACCCAGCTACCCAGGTCAACCCCCGCCACGTGACCCACCTTAATCACTCTCCCTTACAACGGTTACTGCCAGACAAAGCGGACAGTGGTTGGTCTGTACAGATTGGTGTTGGACGGCGGGACTCAAGTGTGATGTTGGGATTTAAATAACTTTGTTAAGTACTGGCACCTGATGAGGTAGATTGTCTCCACGAAACATGTTGTGCCACACGTATAGAAAAATTACGTTAAACAGAATTGTATAAACTCCTACTGAAGTGCGATTTCACTTTCATACTAACATCACGAACTTGTGTAATCCTGATATACATATACATGTATCTTTTATACATATTCGCCATTTCCCGCGTTAAAGTAGCGTTAAGAACTGAGGCCTGAGCCTTAGAGGGAATATCCTCATTTGGCCCCCTTCTTTGTTCCTTCTTTTGGAAAATTTATACGGAGGGGAGGATTTCCAGCCCCCAGCTCCCTACCCTTTTAGTTGCCTTTTACAACACGCAGGGAATACTTGGGAAGTATCCTTTCTCCTCTATCCCCAGGGATGATATATATATATATATATATATATATATATATATATATATATATATATATATATATATATATATATATATATATATATATATATATATATATATATATATATATATATATATATATATATATATATATATATATTTATATATATATATATATATATATATATATATATATATATATATATATATATATATATATATATATATATATATATATATATATATATATATATATATATATATATATATATATATAAATAGTATATATATATATGTATATATGCAGCATATCTATATATATGTATTCACGTCAGCCTCAGAGAATAACGCCCCACACAGAATCCATAGCCAGAATATAGTGTAGCACAGTGTAGTAAGATAGTACAGACAATTATTTCATTTCAATCATTCCTGTAAAATTCTATGCTTGTTTTTTCCCAGGTGAGCGTGGGTTTTTTATCCTACGGGCTGTTGCTGCCAGAGGCTAGGGGGAGAAAGAGAGAGAGAGAGAGAGAGAGAGAGAGAGAGAGAGAGAGAGAGAGAAAGAGAGAGAGAGAGAGAGAGAGAGAGAGAGAGAGAGAGAGAGAGAGAGAGAGAGAGAGAGAGAGAGAGAGCCCTCGTGACTTTTTTCTTTCATCCGAGGTCCAGTTATCTTAGTGCACGAACCATCCAGACAACCTCGTCGAAGGATAACAGGCCCTTATGCCATCTCTGCATCTCTCTCTCTCTCTCTCTCTCTCTCTCTCTCTCTCTCTCTCTCTCTCTCTCTCTCTCTCTCTCTCTCTCTCTCTCTCTCTCTCTCTCTCTCTGAATATGTATATATATATATATATATATATATATATATATATATATATCCCTGGGGATAGGGGAGAAAGAATACTTCCCACGTATTCCCTGCGTGTCGTAGAAGGCGACTAAAAGGGAAGGGGCAGGGGGCTGGAAATCCTCCCCTCTTGTTTTTTTTTTCTTAATTCTCCAAAAGAAGGAACAGAGAAGGGGGCCATGTGAGGATATTCCCTCAAAGGCCCAGTCCTCTGTTCTTAATGCTACCTCGCTAACGCGGGAAATGGCGAATAGTTTAGAAGAAGAAGAATATATATATATATATCATCTCTGCAAACCCTGACAGCATTCAATCGTGTGGTCTGTGTGTATCGCTACTCGTGTCGTTTATGAATCCCTCACTCAGCTTGAAAATCACATCCCTTCAGATCCTCCTTTCCCCCCTTTCCTCAGTCTCTGAGGTCGGACAAAAACGACAGAAAAAAAAAAAAAAAGATCACCGAAATATTTTTCCCGGATCCGGACATGATAGCCATTTGGATTTCTATTTTGTCAATAGTCGAAATAGAAGACAATTATTGGGATACAGTTAGAGCTTACAGATTTCGACCCCCCAACCCCCCCGGAAACCATCAAATCTAATAGTCCTGTTGCTGCAGCGAACCGTAGAGCCAGGTGGAAGGCTCTGTATTGTATACCCTGAGCAATTTTACTGGGGGGAAACGCCAGGGACGAAGTTATATAGCGTTAAAGGTACCGTACTGGTACATAGCGTTGAGGGAGTGTATATATATTTCAACTCATCAGTTTCCATTCTCCCATTCGACGGGGTTGTCGTATTTCGCCGGGTCTGTATGCATTTACGTTATCACGGGATCGAACTAGGTAGAGCCAGTAGCCCACCTCACCACGTAGAGCGACACACACAGGCCCACCTCACCACGAAGAGCGACTCACACAGGCCCACCTCACCACGTACAGCGACTCACACAGGCCCACCTCTCCACGTAGAGCGACTCACAATGGCCCACCTCACCACGTACAGCGATTCACACAGGCCCACCTCACCACGTAGAGCGACTCACACAGGCCCACCTCACCACGTACAGCTACTCACAATGGCCCACCTCACCACGTAGAGCGACTCACACAGGCCCACCTCACCACGTAGAGCGATTCACACAGGCCCACCTCACCACGTAGAGCGACTCACACAGGCCCACCTCACCACAAGGGTAATGAGTGCATCGACCCACACTCGATGGAGGCTGACTCATGTATCGATCATTTCTCCCCTTTTTTTGTATGTCGTTGTCCAAGGGAGGAGGAGGAAGAGGAGGAGGAGGAAGAGGAGGAGGAGGAAGAGGAGGAGGAGGAAGAGGAGGAGGAGGAGGAGGGATCCACACGAGACACAGGTCTTAATCAAAAGATCGATATCATAAAGATAACATATCTGTACGTCACGGCTTATGGCCCCCTCGTGGTGTCGTAGAGGGAAAATTAAACTCTTTAGCCCAAAGAAATATTGAGTCATGACAGCGTATGGTATTTTCATGCCAGAATTCGTATTCCGGACTTCAACACCACATCTATGACTGACTGAGTCACGGATAGATACAGAGAGACCGATGCTAACCCGAGGCTGTGCTGCGAAACGTGTCTGTATTACTGTCTCAAAACATAATATGAAAACCCATCATGAATGACGAAGGTAATCTTTATCAGCATTACGGGCCCCCGTAGCGTGTTGTGAGTGTCCCTGTCAATAATTCCACGCACGGGTCTGACTGGGTTCGAATCCCGGGCGCAGTCATCTACCCACAGTAAACCCAGTTGTTCATCCTCTTATAGGGGGTTGGTTGATAAAGAGGGTATGTGTCACAGGTTGGCTGGGGTATATAAGAATACACACACACACACACACACACACACAAGCATATATATATATATATATATATATATATATTATATATATATATATATATATATAATATATATATATATATTATAATATATATATATATATACATATATATAATATATATGTATTGTTGACTGTATTGTTGACTGGTTGGTAAGGTTATTTAATGTATGTATGACTCATGGTGAGGTGCCTGAGGATTGCTCGCGGTCTGATGCATTTCGTTTACGGATGAAAGGGATAGAGCAGTGCCCACCTCAACACGAGAGCGACACACAGTTGTCCCACCTATCCTGGATAGATGACATGCGACGGGTCATGTCTCACAGGTAAGGCATCACACAGCCTCAACACGTAGGGATTTCACAATGGGCAGCACCTCACATACAGCGATACACACCACCTCACACGAGATCGAGCTTGAACGTTTGAGAATCACAGAAAGCAATGTCTTGCATGTACATTCTATCACAATGGGCACCTCACTAGTCAGCGATCAGCAATGGCCTGACGTCATCAGAATCTGGTGTGGAGCAAGTTGACGCACCTCACTTATAGGGATCAAGGCCGGTACCTACACGTGACAGAGCTACTAAATGGTCTCACCTTACCTTCGGTAGGCGTGACTCCACGTCCCACCGTCGTTACACTTTATGTAGGTTGTTATTGGAGTACACAGCCCAGCTCACCACGGAAAGAGGGATCAATATCAAGTGTCCGGCCTCACCACAAGGTTGATGGAGCAGTTCGTCCTCACTCGATGGAGTGATCATGTATCGATGTTTCCCCTTTTTTTGTGAGAACTGTCCAAGAGAGGAGGGAAGAGTGTAAAGTGTGGAGAAGAAAGTAAGGAATGTGAAGAGAAGGAAGGTCAGAGGTGAGGGCAGGAAGGAGGGATTAACGAGACAAAAGGTACTTAATCAATTATACGATATCTAAGGAGTACTTCAGGAGGAACCATGGCTTATGGCCCCCTCGGTGTGCGTAGAGGGAAATAACTTTGCAAAGGATTGAATGTTGACAGTCAGGAATTATCGCCAGAATCGTATGCAGACATTAAGCTACCAAGTATGACTGTCAACTGATGTAGTTACGATAGCGTAGGGACCGATGCTAACAGCTGTGCTGCGGAAAGGTCTGGATGTCTGCGAAAATGAGATTGAAAACCTTGATGATGACGAGGTTACTTATCAGATTAACGGGCCCGTAGGTGTAGTGGTGACATAAAAAATTTCCGACGCACAGTGAGTGGTTTTCGAATCGGTGGGCAGTGCATACCCACAGTAGACCAAGTTATACCATAGGATATGTGTGGTGAAAAGAGGGAATGGGCAACAGGTTGGAAATATATATATATATATATATACATATATATATATATACATGTGTGTGTGTGTGTGTATGTGTGTGTGTGTGTGTGTGTGTGTGTGTGTGTGTGTGTGTGCGCGTGTGTAGAGAGAGAGAGAGAGAGAGAGAGAGAGAGAGAGAGAGAGAGAGAGAGAGAGAGAGAGAGAGAGAGAGAGAGAGAGAGAGAGAGAGAGAGAGAGAGAGAGAGGGCTATGGTTATGTCATTTATTTCCTTGTTCCGTCTCAAGGCACCATAACGAAATAGTTAAAGATGCCGAAGGTTAAGTTCTTGGGTATAGAGATATACAACAGAGATCGACTCCACACCTCCTCCTCCTCCTTCTCCTCCTCCTGTAGCAGTATACTGGCCGAGCCGTCACTGCAGAAGACGCTGCCTTTTAAAGTTCAGTACCGACATTAATAGACCTGCCTCACCCTGTGACAACGTTTGCTCGCTACCTACAGACACATCGAAAACATGAGTAGATGGTCGTGATAATGAGGCAGGATCAGTTCTTGTGGTAGCCTGTAATCCAAACCTACTCATAATGTAATCACTGGAGGCCGTGTATCGTGTTAATGCTCGCTAATACACTTATGAAATGTTCCTTGAATGTCATTTGTTTTAAGAGAGATTCGTATCGTCTATATCACCAAGGATAACTGTATCATCCTTTCCGTCTCTCGGGACAGAGATGTACCTGATCTTGTCTCTCATATTGTGATGGGTGTCATGTTACTCGTCTGTCCTTCGCCTTAATAAAGGAATCCAAAGACCACCTTATATATCAACGATCCCGAGATCAACCGAAGAAAA